>NC_090727.1:641618-656618 GCF_036898095.1 Palaemon carinicauda
GGGGTTTCTGGCTTGTCTCGCCTATGGGAAGCAGGTGACGTAACCACACCATACCGGTTCTCACTCTGCGTCCCCTCTCCCCGGTGTACCGGTTTCAAATTACCCCCTCTAAATCTTACCCCTCGGTAGTTTGAAACCGGTTTCAGGCTAACCCCTGGGATAATTTGAAGCCTGTTTCAAGCTACCCCCCTGGTTTCAAACTACCCCCTTGTTTTTCCGTAGTATCTCATCATTTATAAATATTAATCAATTGCTTTTGATCAGGGTCAACACAAAATTTTTAGGTTACATGCCTATACATGTACGGTTTCCTCTATTTGTAGAATTTATTGATGTCATGTATTTATCAGTTTATTGTCATATAGGCCATACACATTATACGCTTACCCACATAAAGCGGGGTTTACACGGCCGAGCAGCTCGTCGAGCCCGGTTGTCGAACCTACTTGTAGAACGGCTCGAAGAGCTTTCAGACAGTACATCGAACCTCAGTGTGCCTCGTACTAAAACAACGTCAACATGTCTCTCGACCAGGACGATTTGATAGCCATTGCTTTAGCAGTGGCACTAAGAAGGGAAAAAAAAAAGATCAAAAGAGAGAAATTTTCATATACCAACTTGCTTGTTGCTTTAAAATTAGAGCCTGATGACTGGCGCAATTATTTGCGTATGGATGAGGACACGTACATTGATCTAACGAATCGTGTCAGCCCTTTCATTACTATGAGGAAGGCCATAACTCCACATGAAAGACTGAGTGTCCGCTATTCCTTTGTTTCGGGCTACTTTATTGGAATAGTCTTTTGATTTAACTTTCCCTAAAGCTGGATGAGCTCGATATGCAAGTATGAAATCAAGTACGACTTCCTTCTCATTCTTACTTTCATTAATGGCAGCAATTATGCATTTCTTTGATGATGTTTCCTCTAGCAGGTTTGAATAACAACTGAGGTTCGATGCTCGACACCCGTTCACACGTTCACACCGTTCGTCAAACAATGTAGCTCCGCCCACAAAAGTCAAGATGAGCCTGACTTTCATCGAGCCGCTCGACGAGCGCGCTCGACAACCAAATAGCCCGTTTACACGCTCGAACATCAATTCAAACACAGGGTTGTCGAGCCAGGCTCGACGAGCTGCTCGCCCTTGTAAACCCCGCTTTAGTTCTCCTTTGCTATTATTTTACTGGTACAGTGATCAAAGCATGGCTATCCTTTATGTGTTTTTTTTCCCAAAACGAACTTGAGACACATTCTGTGAGTAAATTTGCATGATGTATAATACTAGTGCACATAAGTGTAGCGTTCCTTAATTCATCGGGATGACCACAAAGAGGATGATAGTTACGATGACCATTTCTCGTCCTTGGGCCGCAAATCAACCCCCCCCCCCTTTTTTTTTTTATCCGATTATCTTGTAAGCCTTTGATCTCTGGTGTGTTGGGATGTATATAAACCCAGGTTAACCCGATCACAGCATCACTTGTCCAAAAAGTCGTCAGTATGGCTGCTGAACGGAAATCGGACAACCTCGGTATCATCTATGACTACGTAGTGAACACCAAGTACCCAAAAGGGGCTTCGAAAAACGAAAAAGCCAATCTTGGAAGACTATACTCTATTAAATTTACGAAGGTCAAGGTGTATCTAAAGACAAAGACACACGGTACCATATTTTTGACTTTGTAGTATACCGTCTCACCTTACTAAATTTTTGTAGTCATTTCCTTTGGGAATCGACCACCTATCAAAAAAAAAAAGAAAAAAAAAATCTCCACAGCTGAAAAGTTTCTTCGTTTTCTTTTGTCATATCGTCTCTTACAATATATTTCTATTATTTTTGTTGGCATATCAACATGCTCACTATATTTTCTTGTTTTCAGTTTGCTTTAAAAATTTCTTTAATGATACAATACTCATTTGCCCTCTTGTTATTTTTGTATTCTAACTTTACATCTTTCCTTTATTTCTTTCTCCTTATTTGTTTCCCTTCTCAGTAGGGTTGCACCTTGGCTAATAATAATAATAATAGTAATAATAATAATAATAATAATAATAATTAAGTATCGTATCCCTACTGTTGCTCTGTACGGGGGTGGATGACCTTCCGTTCTGGCTGACGAAGGCTTATGGTGCTCCCTCGATTGGCTACAATCTTTGAAGCATCTCTGTTACAACGTTTATAATCTCTCTCTCTCTCTCTCTCTCTCTCTCTCTCTCTCTCTCTCTCTCTCTCTCTCTCTCTCTCTCTCTCTCTCCTACATCTGGGTGTAACTTTCGTTGCAGGTGGTTCCTTCCATTACCTGGCCGCAAGGTTATACACTTCCCTGCACTAAATTGTGATAAATGTAAAAAAGTATTGTATTCAATTAAAAAAAAAAAAAACACACAAGAGCACTTATGTGTTGCTGCAGGCTGAGCAAGGGGCCAAAGTATATAATTGGTTTCGATCAACAGGATAATACACAACTCAACTTCGTTAACAGCAGGTTACTAAAAGTTCATTCTTTGTATTATTGTTGCTTTATCATTTGGTCTAATTACTACTGAGTTCTTATCAATTGCAAATGAAAAGTGACCTACCCAAATAATGTATGCATACAGACAGACACACACACACACACACACACATATATATATATATATATATATATATATATATATATATATATATATATATATATATATATATATATATATGTATGTATGTATGTATGTGCGTGTATGTGAGTGTATGTGTGTGCATACGGTCGTGTTCCTGTTGGTTTTGTGTTATTTTGTGTGAAAGCATGTGTTTCGGAATTACTTTAAAGACTATCCTGGAAAATAATTCAAACCGTTTGACCCTTGAGTTCTCGACTACCACACTTTTCTTTCATTTTTGTAACATCAGGTCAAATTCTCCTAAGAAAAAAAATCCCTCTATCCAGTGGCTATGACAAGAAAGGTGATGATGTTCGTATTGATGCTTAATAATGTTTGCACGGAGCAATAAAATCTGACGATGGGGAACGGAAAAATAAAAGCTGAAACTGCAGTTTTTATCAGAGCTGTAAACGGTCCTTTAGAATCGATAGTGGTTCGAAATGAAACGTCACTTTAAATATCCTTCACGGTTCGTGACGTCACTTCAGCATGAAATGTCCCTGGTGAAATGTTCTATTGAAATGAAATGCTGTCCGGACATTTCCTCATTTCCTTTTCTCACTGAGCTGCTTTCCCTGTTGGAGCCCTTGGGCTTGTAGCTGTCTGCCTTTCCAGTCGTGGTTCTACAGTACCCTGGATGATAATAATAATGATAATAATAATAATAATAATAATAATAATAATAATAATTTATATAAGTTACATATATATGGACACACGCATATATATATATATATATATATATATATATATATATATATATATATATATATATGTGTGTGTATATATATATATATATATATATATATATATATATATATATATATATATATATATATATATATATATATATATATATATATATATATATATATATATATATACATAGACACATTTAGTCGTACACCTATGTTTGGGTGTGTATATATCCTACACGAATGCAGGTAATATTTTTATTACCGATATCGGTTTTCCAAAAGAGAGAGAGAGAGAGAGAGAGAGAGAGAGAGAGAGAGAGAGAGAGAGAGCGCGCAATATACATTGCCTATATAACACTACCATGCATACGAGATGTTATCATCATCAACATATGAGAATACCTTTTTGAAGAAGAACTTACATATAAATTGAGTCACATCCGGGATGTTCAAAGTAACATAATATTTAGTTGATCTGATAGCGTCTTTATTAATCATCCTTAGAGCAAACAGAAGATACTGTTTTTCATCAATTGCCATAATCGTTGGTATGTGAAAACACCCCCATAATGTGCTTTTTCAACAAAACGACTGACAAAGATGGCTATCATTTCCCTATTTCTCCACTATCAGGCTTTGGATGTTAT
The DNA here is from genome assembly GCF_036898095.1 of Palaemon carinicauda. NCBI lineage: Eukaryota > Metazoa > Arthropoda > Malacostraca > Decapoda > Palaemonidae > Palaemon > Palaemon carinicauda. The sequence continues at coordinate 645,609 of NC_090727.1, forward strand.
AAAGTTTTCGTTTTCCCAACGAAAAAACCAGACTCCTCAGAAGGCAGGTCTGTTCCCTCACCTCTGACTGAGTTAGTCCTCTCTCTTGTACTTCATCCATCACGGATCGTCATCTCAGTTAAGGTTTGAATGACTCCCACTCCTCTACTTCCGCTAAAATAAATGCTCGTTAAATTGTTTTGATTATCTTCTTAATGAAAGAAAATCCTTTAACTAATGTACAGTATGTAGAAATCTGCAAGAGATAAAATTCCCTATTTAGTATGTGAATCGTGATACCATATACGTTTCCCGCCCGTGAAAGTTGCCTTAACAAGAAAACCGGTGTTTACTGTAGGACTATCGGAAAACGGGTTGTAAATAAATCCAGTGCACTGTTGTATTAACAAACTACTATCCAGTGCACGAAAGACGTTTATACTTCTGACATTGTTTAAAGTATATATATATATATATATATATATATATATATATATATATATATATATATATATATATATATATATATATATATATATATATATATATATATATATATATATATATATATATATATATATATATATATATATATATATATATTGCATATTCAATCTATCTAAAACAGCACAAATTATTTTATTAATATAACACTCATTCTCTCATAAAACTATCCATGTTCAGAAGATAATTGCCGGCTGGCTGGTTTGGTTGTTGACATGGCCAGACAGAGGTTGGCTACTTGGCGGTTGGGTAACTTGGGTTGGCGCAATACCAGGTTCTCCAGTTAGTCCGATGACGTCGCATCGTTCTGTGGTGTGTTTTTGTCAGTGCTGTGTTATCATTGTGTTAAAGGTATTGTTGGCCAGTTGGATTTATACCTGCTGGATTCCTAGATTTTTCTACGCTTTCAAGACCTGTGGACAAGATTTTCCAATTAGGTAATTTATAGTACGAAGTCTTAAATAGGACCCTAACATTCTTTACCAACTGCGTTTGATTACTCACTAATAATATATGTAACTCGTTTTTTATATATAAAATGTGTTGGAGTAAAGCTAATTCAATTTGGATATAACTTAGGGATTTTCTCCTTCAGGGATTATATCGGAAGAAGGAGTTGGAGGAGGAAAACGGTTTGGGCGGGAAAAATAATTGGCGCCATTCGATCTTCCCGCTCAGACAACTGAAAGCGCATGTCACATCACTTTGCCTTAATGGTATGAAATATTAGAAAAATTGAAAATGCAGCCGTAAGCATTATATCAAAGACAATCCTGTTGAAGAGGGAGAAGGAAATGGTAAAAAATGGATTGATAGTCCTATGCAGCAATGAGAGAGCAAACGAGATTTAATCACACATTGCTTACTTTTCTCTAAGAGAAGATTTTCTGGTTGCACAATTCTACACAATTTTTCCCTTGGCCACATTGGCATAGGTATATATAAGCCAATGCACATTTTTCCTTTATATTACGCAATATAAAATTTGTACAAAAAAGAAATTGGGAATTAGCAATAGACCAAAATCGAAAATTTCGTTATATTCGCATGCACTCTACATACTGCATAAGCATACTGATTGATGACTTAGGTTTAAGGTTTACACACACACACACACACACACACATATATATATATATATATATATATATATATATATATATATATATATATATATATATATATAGTATTGATGTTTGATAGATTAGAAAGCGTCTGTGCAACTTAGAAATTGCGGGTTTCTAACGGTTATTGTCAAAATAACCGTTGGGTTGGGTTGATGGGAATGCAGTGAAAATTAACTAATGAGTAATTTTAGTATTATCAACATATCCAGTAATTTCATAAATTACATTCATAAAAATATGGTTAAGAATGGTTGCATAAAGCGTTAATTAGTAGGATAGATAAGAGACAAGTGGAAAGACTCCGAAACAATGTAAAATTTGCGATTCGATATCGTTATTCGTCTCGCCTCCTAAGCTGCCTACGGCCAAGGTATATAGAATGAAGGGTCCCTCTATATACCTTGCTTACGGCCAAGCAAGATGGAATAATATAGTCTTCCACGTTGGCTCACAAATTACAAGTTTTGAAGGTCGTGGAAATCTTGGTTGTGTGTATATATGTTGCTCATTTTATTTCATGTGTAGATATTTATTACGAGAAATATTCCCATACTTTTTATTTTTATTATAATGAACACGTAGATTGAGATATTATTATTATTATTATTATTATTATTATTATTATTATTAGGCAAGCTACAACCCTAGTTGAAAAAGCAAGATGCTATAAGCTCAAGGGCTCCAACAGGGAAGGAAATAAGGAGAGAAATAAATGATGAGAATAAATTAACAATATATCATTCTAAAAACAGTAACAGCGTCAAAAGAGATATGTCCTATAGAAACTATTTACAATGTCAAAAACAGATATGTCATATATAAACAATAAAAAGACTCATGTCAGCCTGGTCAACATAAAAACATTTGCTCCTACTTTGAACTTTTGAAGTTCTACTGATTCAACTACCTGATTAGGAAGATCATTCCACAACTTGGTAACAACTGGAATAAAACTTCTAGAATACTGTGTAGTGTCGTGTGAAATAGCTATTAATGTGGGGAAAAGAATGGCCGACTTTAACCCGAGTGTAGTTTTTTATATTATTTGGATTTATCTATGGTTTCCGTTTGTAGATTGCATGAGCAAGTAAGAAAATGCTGTGAGAAGACATAGAGGAAGGAATGAAGTTTATCCCTTTAACAATTATGCTAACTTTATGGCAAACTTCCCTTCATTACATTATTATAGTTAAATGTGTAATATATCTTTTGATGGTGTTACTGTTTTTAATATATTTTATAATTGTTCATTATTTCTCATATCGTTCATTAATTTCCTCTTTTCATTTCCTCACGGGGCTATTTTCCCTGTTGTAGCTCTTGTGCTTATAGCGTCTTGCTTTTCCAACTAGTGTTGTAACCTAGCTTGTAATAATAATAATGATAGTAGTAGTAGTAGTAGTAGTAGTAGTCGAATGTGCGTATTGAAAACTTCCTTTTATTTTGTAGTCGTGCTTTAACTTATCCACATCTGAATGGAATTTCCAGTTTCATTTTTGTATCATATCAAATCTGTTTTTTTCCTTTTTTTCAATATTAACGCTTTCTGATTATCTTTATTTTGCTGTAGTCAATTAATGATAATTACTTTGCTATAATTGATTATGGTTCCCTGACTGAGCCTAAGGTAAAGACAAGCTTCCTTCATGACAAGGGCGTTTAGGTCGGATTGGGTTTGGTGAACTTTTTACGTCAAGGCATAATGTTATTTACAAACGTCTTATACCATTTGATTATGTTGTTAGTGAATACCAAAATGGATAAAGACTATTTTAGTTTCTCCTTTATGGTGCTCAAACAGCTGCCAACATCGCAAAGAAAATAAAACGGTAAGAAATCAGTTTGGATAAATATATTATTATTATTACTTACTAAGCAAGAACCCTACTTGGAAAACCATGATGCTATGAGCCCAGGGGCTCCAACAGGGAAAATAGCCCAGTGAGAAAAGGAAATTAGGAAAAGTAAAATAAACCATAAAACTTCAACAAAACCAGAGGAAGATAAATAAGATAAAATAGCGTTCGCGGGTTACGAGCAAAATGTTTTGACGTTGATATTATTCTTGACAGAATATTTATTATCTTGCTTTAACTGATATACCATCTTATTTATTTCGCCATTTTAGAATCAAAACATCCTGTGTGCGTGAACAAACTAAATGTTATTCAGTAAGTTTTTGTTTTGAATGAAAGATGAAGACAGCTCTCTCTCTCTCTCTCTCTCTCTCTCTCTCTCTCTCTCTCTCTCTCTCTCTCTCTCTCTCTGTCATAATCATCATCAACCGTTACTAGTCCACTGCAGAACAAAGGCCTCAGACATGTCCTTCCACTGGCGTTTATGGGCTTTGTGTGTCAATGCAAGCCCGCAAATTCCCTTAGTTCGTCGATCCAAAGTCTTCTATTCCATTCTCTGTTTCTTCTTTTACAACCTCTACGGATCCATTCTGATTCACCTATTCTCCGACATTATTATTATATGCCCTGCTCATCTCCAGTTCTCTTTTTTTTTGCAAGTCTTTAGAATAACCTCTACTATAGTTTGCTGTCTTAACCCTGGTGTTCTTTTTCTGTCTCTGTCTAATTATTATTATTATTATTATTATTATTATTAGCCAAGCTACAACCCTGGTTGGAAAAGCAAGATGCTACAAGCCCAAGGGCTCCAACAGGGAAAAATAGCCCAGTGAGGTAAGAAAATAAGGAAGTAAATAAATGATGAGAATAAATTAACAATAAATCATTCTAAAAACATTAATTACGTCAAAACAGATATGTCACATATAAACTTTAAAAATTCATGTCAGCATGTCAGCCTATCATTATTCCTTACACCCCCCCCACACACACACACAATATATATATATATATATATATATATATATATATATATATATATATATATATATATATATGTATATATGTATGTATTTGTATGTATGTATGTATATATATATATATATATATAAAATTTATATGCACATGTGGATGTATATATGTACATTATATATGCATATATATACATATATATGTACATGTGTATGTATGTATATATATATATATATATATATATATATATATATATATATATATATCATACATATATATATATATATACATACATTTATATATTGCAAAATTAATGTTATTTGAGTCTTTCAATTTTACATGTCAGTAAATAGTTGGGTGCTATGTTGCAAAAGCTTTTAGCCTTTTTCATGGATTCTGTATTGATGGAAAAGGTTTGCAAAGGGAAGGAAATGTTTATATAGAGAAAGACTTCCTAAAAACACGGCAAAGCTACAATAACCAGACAATGCAGTTTTGTAGAAAACTGTATTTACAAAGCTCGCTTGATGGGATACTTCAAATACTTGTTGATATGATACACGATGTTAACCTGAGAAATAATTAAATAATGGTCATAGAGTAAGTAAAATTGATGGAATAAAACTAGAAATCTTGGAAACAATGAAATGTTAAAAGATTTTTAAACAGATGAAACTAGAAAGTTTAACCGAATATAATGTGGTGAGGGGGAAAAAATCAGTAAAAGTCCTTAGGGATATCCTTCGGTCCGAAGTTGCCGTGAATTTATTTCCTTTTCTGTCTCGGTCTAATTCCCATCATTATTCTTTCCATTGGATTTCGTCTGAAATGATCACCTGTTTATTACGGAAAAAAGAAGAAGATATTGAGTACATTGATTATTCAAAACTTTGTAATGCTTTGAACGTGGAAATAAGAGTAGCAGCAAATACTAACATGGAAACGAAATATTTTCAGTTGTCAGTTAAAAAGAAACTAGAATTAGTGTAGATGTTATTAATATTCTTTATAGTTTTGGGAATTCATAATTGATTGCCGATCGCCTTACGGTTAAGAGGTTTTTCAATAGAAATGAGTATTATCTTCGTTAAATGACAATACTTTCAAATAGTACTACTGTGTAAAGGATCTAGAGAAGAATCTTCCTGTTATTTAACCATTCAAATCCAACACGTGTTGCGACTCTGTGGACGTCATTCAATGAAAATATGTTGGACCATCTGGCAGTTGCCTCGTGTAATAAAGACTACCTGCGAGAAACAACGTCTGAGACAGCCCTAAAGAATATTGTGTATGTGTGTGATACCACCGAAGGCGTCCGGTATTTTAGGCTCTTTCTTAAACAAACCGGGAATCTTCTAGACCCAATGCCATGCTATTGCTCTCCTCAAGGCGTCGGGCATGAACAGATAAGCATTGTAGCAAACTTATCACTACTGACTAAATCTAAGTTCCTCATTAATAGTGAGACTACGCAGCCAGTATGATTTCAATTGAAAATTTCTCGTTGCAACTTTATCATCAAGAAGATTATTGATGGTTATCTTAAAAAATACTTATTGGTGAACTTTTCTGCAGAAACAAAATATTTTTCTCTCACAGTCAGCATTTCTTATGTCATACCGTCAGCATTTGCGGTGGAAATAACGGTTTTTAAGGTTTAAAGGCCGTTCATGAATGACAGAGGCAAGGGGTAGTGACATTACCCTATGGAGTAGGACAATGCCCTAGAAACTGGCCATATATTCATATAATCAGCACCCAAGCCCCCTCTCCACCCAAGCTAGGACCAAGGAGCAATGGCTGCTGATGACTCAGCAGATAGACCTATAGGCTCCCTAAAACCCGCCATCCTTAGTTCACAAGAATGCTAATGTTGAAGCGACCAAAGAAACTAACAAGATTGAGTGGGACTCGAACCCCAGTCTTGCGTTTAACTGTCAGGGACTTTACCACATCGGCCTCCACATAACTTATTCCTGCAGACTTTGATTGTTCCATAGAATTAAGTTGTTTCCTTGCTGATATGAGGCACAACCACTTTCCAGCCAATTCCCTTCCATCAATGTTAGTCTTACTGAGAGATGTTTTCGCAGCAAATCTGAAAGTAAATTGCATTATTCATGATGGCCATGCTAGAGAAAAATTACTAGTTATAGCCTCATGTTATGACAGCTGATTTAAGGAAAAGATGGAAATTGACATTCTATTTCCTCATCACTGATGATCGCTTTTAAAAGTCGCAGCTGGCAGAAAAGTTGTCTTTCTTTTTTGCTAATCGAAATCACTTAGGAAGTCAAGAGGTGTCTTTCTCGAATCAGAAGTAAATAATGTTTCTTGCAACTTCATACTATTGATTTTTTAGATTATCATCATATCCTCCTACGCCTATTGACGCAAAGGGCCTCGGTTAGATTTCGCCAGTCGTCTCTATCTTAAGCTTTTAATTCAATACTTCTCCCTTCATCTCCTACTTTTCTTTTTTTTTTAATATACGGGATTTAATGTAATGCATACATATACCTTATCATAAATATTTAAAAAAAAAATTATTCATTATGAAATTTTTCCACATTAACAAAGGTACAACGCCGTTTTGTAGTGGGGCTTCCGTCAGTGTTTGAACAGTTTTCGCGGACATTGCCCTTAGCCTGAGGGGAAAAACTCCCGGGTAAAGGCTGTGACATAGGACGTCATAATTTATTTGCATTTCAAACAGAATGGTACACAAATTTAGCTTTTAAGGATTCTGCTCGAAAGGGGTCATTCTAATCCTAGTAAAACTTGTTGAAAGTAGACTCCCTCTGCTTAAACTGGTTCTGGCACCGTACTTGTAACTGGCAAGTAAGCAGGATGAGATGCATCGTGTAGAGAGACCTATTGCATTAGCAGTTGTTCGATAAAGTTTTTCCATTGATTGGATCCTTTCATCAAAGTAATACTGGTACCGTACTCTTAATTGACAGACAACAACTGCCTTCTTTTTGCAGTTCCGTTTTGTTTTAATTGCTGAAGGTTTTCCTCTTGATAAACCCCGTGCCCTGTGACAGCGTCTGCTCGCCGACAATTTCATCCCAAACCAGGAGTTGGTTTTGGACGATCTCAGATGCTCTTGATGTCAGTAGATCTTTAACTGATTCAAGTTTGGTTGTTAATATATCCATTTCCTTTAGTAGACCTCTGAAGTTTTAGCTTTGTCCTCTACATTTTGTGAACCGTGTTACGACTCTTACTTTTTTTGACCGTGATATGGTTGTCTTGGAGCTTTTGTTAAGAGTGAAGCATGAAACGGTTTGAGAGCCGTTACTTGCCATTTGCTTTTATGTTCGTGTAATGTGTCATTAGATTTTGTCAGTTACTCAACTCCGTATGCGGGGCAAAGGGGATTTAACGCCGTCAGGGGTATTACTGTATAGTCTTTGCAGCGTCCCTTTGGCTTGTAGTTATAACCACTTTAACCATCTTCCTTCCGTCCCTGCTTCCTTTCTTGCATCTTTGCTGTCCAACTTCATCTTTCACTTGGGCGCTGAAAATCCTCGCAGGCCCCAGCTCCGGGCAGTTGTGATTCAGATCCCTGAATCAAATGATTGTTACTCAACAAGTTGAGAAACGTTATGTTCTACTATAAGTTTTTTTTTTTTCACGTGTTTTTCCCCGTTTGTATGTGGTAAGCCCCGTTGCCTTCTTTTTGAAGGACTTTCCGATGGCTTTGTGGTAGACCTATCTTATGATTCAATAAATATGTAGCCTTACTAAAAGTTTCATAAGACGTTAACTATTTATGAGTTTATCATTGCGGTGCATCATCTTACCAAGGAGATTTTCTTTATACAATTAAGCTGTTAAGAGTTTTTTCCAGTTGGAATAGAGTCTCTCTCTCTCTCTCTCTCTCTCTCTCTCTCTCTCTCTCTCTCTCTCTCTGTGAATCTTTCCTTCGTAATGCTTGATGGTTCATTTGATTCACACAAGAACGGTTATCTTTTTGTTGTTATTTGTGACTTATTGTATGTTCCAGTAATTTCCCATAAAGGAGAAAATGTGTTTGGTTGGATTTTTCGGATCTTGCTACATTATATAATATAATTACTTTTATCTTTTAAGAAATATGCCAAATTATTTGACCTAGGAAACAAACCGGCAGCGAAAAATATTATTTTAGTTTTATAAAAATTTTATTGGTTGGTAATAAATTTTGATATTACTACATTTTTTTTGCCACGACAGTGATAAAAAGAAAAGCCACTAGAAATGATAAGATCTTTAGTCATCAAGAAGAAAAAAAATGCTTGCAAATAGACCTTCACATCATTTTCCTAAGTCGTAGTATAATATATTGCACGTGAAACTTAGATTTGATTATTTTTTCATATTCACCTTTCATAATTTTATGATTCTTGATATCCTGTTAATAATGTTTTGTTGCAATTTCAGGTAGGTCTGTTCCTGTTAAGTCTGCTACGTTGATATGTGAGTACTCTTATTCTCTTTACATTGTATGCAATACAGTCTCCGTAGACTTTTATCTTTGAAGTTGGATTACCACCGATTATTTGTATTATTTTCTTTCTCGCTAGTGCTTCCTCTTTTTAAAAGACATTAATAAATTTCCATATGTTTAGGTGTGAGCTTGTGACAGATATTTCAAGGGAGCTATGAAACACCCTTAAGTAATTATTAGTTCTTGTCATTTTCATTGATTGTCCTTTCGTGCAAATTCCTTAAATGTATAAGAAACAGTGGATCTAGTCATCTCCTCCTTTACTTCTGGCCTCGTTCACTGCCAATACAATTTTTTTAGCTAAGGCAGAAATTATTATTTCTGGGATATCGTCATCATCAATTAAATCTTCAAACTCTTCAACAACGTCGTTTTGGGAATTATAATAAGATTGATGGTATAATTACATTAACGAGGTATTCGGTACTTGGGTGATTATATAGGTAGCGTATTGGCCTAGTAGCAAAGGGTTAGAGTAACGAACTGTCTGGACATCTTACTGCAAATGCCGTATATATATATATATATATATATATATATATATATATATATATATATATATATATATATATATATATATATATATGTATGTATGTATGTATATAATATTCGTGTGTATATATATATATATATATATATATATATATATATATATATATATGTATGTATATATGTGTATATATATGTATGTGTATATATATGTATGTGTATATATATGTATATGTATATATATGTATATGTATATATATATATGTATATATATATATATATATATATATATATGTGTGTGTGTATATGTATATGTATGTATGTATATATATAAATAAATATATACTGTATATATTTGTATGTATATATATAAATATATACTGTATTTATAAAACTCTTTAATTTATTCATAATGTTTATATTTTAAGTTATTTTATGTTATCGAATTTGTACAATTTATGAAATAATGATTTCCCCTATAATTCCGACTTATTTTTATGAAATACTTTTATTTGCGTATGTGGTTAAGAATTAGGTTCATAAGATCTCATATTTCCCTAAAAGTGAGTGTAGTCAACATTATAATCTGAAGGTTAGAAACATGATTGACGTTCTCTTTCAATAATTATTTTTGATTTCATGCATGCTAATGAATTTAATATTTCGTAGCCATTTGAATATGCGATGTTGCTTTTAACGTCAGAATTAAGATTTAGGTCAGGTCCTCGTTTTGTCCTGGTATCTTGTATCATCCGACTTTAGTAGGATTCAGTAATGCTCTCAAGTGAAGTATTCCAATGAAATCTTATGAAATCTTTCAAATTGCATTTTTATGGTTCGAATTTAGATATAAGTAAGTTTCTTAATATTTTTTGTTCATATACTTTCAATGGATATACATACCGACATCAGCGATCCAGAAACCATAACCATTATTTCCGATGTGAAGATAAAAACTGTAATGGTTCTGCTACTCTTCGAGGAGTTTCCTTTTTCAATGTCATTGTCATTGGTGGCTCAGTATCAGAAGGAAAAGCACATAATCACCCGCCGATAGAAGGAAGAAAAGAAGTTATATATAGAGGCATTAATTAACAGATTTGAGAGCACGATCTACATTGTCAAATGCATTACCTGCCGCAATTGTCCAGGATGTCAGACACACAGTAAACATTAGCGACTCAATAGAAATGCCTTCAATAAGTGCCTTCAAACAAGTTGTTCGTCGTATCCGTAAAAGAGAACTTCCATCAGAACCAGAATGTAATGCAGATTTAGTGATCCCACATAGTTTAAAGACTACCGGGAATGGAGAAAAGAACTTTTTATTATTTGATACAAAATATGAAGACCCGGCTAGTGAAAACGAGATGCAACAAGAAGACATGAGAATTATTGGTTTTGGAACAGACGACGATCTTAGGAAATTAGCGAGCTCCCAGGTTTGGTTTCTTGATGGAACTTTCAAAACTTGCCCTAAGCTTTTCCATCAAATATATACGATTCACTATATGTTTCATGGGCAAACATTTCCAGCTGTTTATGCCCTACTGCCGGGAAAATCACAGGAGGTATATATATCCAT
>NC_090727.1:659118-699118 GCF_036898095.1 Palaemon carinicauda
TGTAAACAGTCTTGATATAACTATTTTTGTTAAAATAAGAATTTGGTGCTAACCTCTCCATCAGACCAACGGATCATCCGATATAATTTGTTTTCTTCTTCTTAGGCCGTATGACCGTTTTGGCTATGTTTTGGGCATGACTGCATTTTGTAAATAAATCATGAATAGTTTTAGGAGTTTTATTTGTACATTTAATGGGAATTTATAGAAGTAAAATGAACATAATTCATTTATCCTTTAAAATAATTACTACATGTAGACAAACAAATAGTAGTAAAGATGATAATGCAATGAAGGAATGATACCATACTTTAACTTTAGCTTCAACATCGGCAATAACATACCCAGTTGCCATAATTTGTCAGCTTAATGAAATAACTTATCATCTAATGTTAAACTTAATTTCTGAGGAGGCCATGGCTTATTGCACAGTGATAAAAACATTACAAAGACTTTATGAATGGCGGAACGATACATAAATGTGGGTGGGGTATCTGTGCTAACGTAGTAATACTACTGTAGCATTAGTGCCACAACAGTAGTATACGTGAATTAAACGTTTAGGCCAACCGCTGGGATCCTTGAGGATCATTTAGCACTTCTTGCAACTATTCGAGAAATGAGTTTTTATAGCCAGAATTTAAATTTTTTGATCCAACAATGCCCATGATAGCCTTCAGTGTTATCCTGAATTATAACGAGGCCAAAGTGGGTGGAGCCTCATGAAGTCATCATTCTGACGATAATTATTGGTGAAGGTTTAAAGCCAAAATACGGTCCCGGCTAATTTTTTTTTTTTTTTTTTTTTTTTTGTTACAGTAAATAGGTAGGTAGATAGACAATAAATGAAAATTGCTTGACATAGGATATAGCAGTTATCAAATCAAGCTTGTCTACTACGTTTTTGAAAATTACCAACTATTCCCTACACCTTGTCAATCTGATTGTGACCTATAAAGTAGACTACTATGAGATTCAGGGCCTCTGTAACACGGTTTTTTCGCAATAACTTTTTTTCTATGAATTTCATAAATATAACGCTTATTCAGAATGCACATTATATCTACACATAAATTTTTACTATATTCTGCATTACGTAGGTTGAATAAATTTGGTACTTTATTAAGTAAAAGTGACGATTTTTGAAGACGGGCCAACTTACTCAGAGAAAAGGTTTCGAACGCACTCGTTACATAACTTATGACGGCATTTCTTCTCTCTTTCTCGATCGATGATTGGCTATACGTAACGAAGGCTATACCTCTGCCAACAATAACACAAAAGTGTAAATAAAAGCAAAGCAGTACACCTTTATGAACTCTGAAACCTCTCCACTGAGAATTGTCATAATGAACAAACGAACAAAATATGTTAATAAATACAAAAACACTTCGATTATTAGTCTAACTCCCAGAATAAGTTTCCTAAGAAATTACAGTCTACTTTATAGGTCACAATCAGATTGACAAGGTGTATGGATTAGTTGGTAATTTTCAAAAACGTAGTAGACCAGCTTGATTTGATAACTGCTATATCCAATGTCCAGTAATTTTTATTTATTGTCTAGCTACCTACGTATTTACTGTAAAAAAGAAAAAAAATAAATAAATAACTGGTACCATATTTTGGCTTTAAACCTTCACCAGTAATTGTCGTCAGAATGATGACTTCACGAGGCTCCACCCACTTTGGCCTCGTTGTAATTCAGGATAACACTGAAGGCTATCATGGGCATTGTTGGATCAGAAAATTTAAATTCTGGCTATAAAAATAATTTTTCGAGTAGTTATAAGAAGTGGTAAATGATCCTCAAGGATCCCAGCAGTTGGCCTAAACGTTTAATTCATGTATAATACTGTTACGGCACTACTGCTACAGTACAGTAGTATTACTACGCTAGCACAAATACCCCACACACATTTATGTATCGTTCCACCATTCATAAAGTCTTTGTCATATTCTTTCACTGTGCAATAAGCCATGGCCTCCTCAGAAATTAAGTTTAACTTTAGATGATAGGTTATTTCATTAAGCTGACAAATTATGGCAACTGGGTATGTTATTGCCGATGTTGAAGCTAAAGATAAAGTATGGTATCATTCCTTCATTGCATTATCATCTTTACTACTATTTGTTTTGCTACATGTAGTAATTATTTTAAAGGATAAATGAATTATGTTCACTTCACTTCTATAAATTCCCATTAGATGTACAAATAAAACTCTTAAAACTATTCAGGATTTATTTATAAAATGCAGTCATGCCCAAAACATAGCTAACACGGTTGGTCTGATGGAGATTTTAGCACAAAAATCTTATTTTAACAAAAATAGTTATATAAAGACTGTTTACATACAATCCCTCTCTTTCTCTCTCTTTTGGTGGCATAGTGAATAGTTAATAGAAATGTTCAAAAGTCTGAATGACATTACAAGTATTTTAATCCTGTTACGCTAAATACAAATCAGACTATAAACATTGGATTTAAACTAGAAACTGAATAATTACCTATTCAGGCTATAGTAAATATGGCCACGGGCTTTCTCTTGACTGTATAAAGTTGCAAGTCGTAAGACAAATGCAGTTTTGCAACCACGGGGGCAATTCCAAATCCTGTTAGCCATTCTTGACTGTTATGGGTTTCAGAGCCGATGGAAGAAGTTGAATGGGTGTCTGGTGGATGGGCGGGGCAAAATTTTGTCAAAAGGTGTTAACATTGTGTTATAACCCTTAGGGTTATTATAAGAGTTCTTATTATAATTGTTGTCAGTAATAAATGTAACTCAGTGCTAAAGGTCAGCGGAAACAAACACTCAAGAAAACTTAACAATATTTAATACTTAACAATAACAAAATTTAGATCAACCTTGTTAAAACTACAAATAACATTATTTAATAACAAGGAAGGACAAATAACGGTCCTTTGAATCACACTGGATTCCCTAAAACTAAGAAGCTAAGTCTTAACAAAGACAAGAGAAATATCAATTATAAACTTGGATCCAACAATTTGGCTGGCCAGAACAAAAAATTACCCTAATCCTAATTACAAGAAAGAAGGAAGACGGAGTAAATAAAACAAGAAAAACCATCATAAATCCTACCTATCAACACAAAACTAATGTACACAAAACCTTGTCTATAATAGACATACTGGAAGATATTATGTAGTCACGTCTTAAATATGACAATATATAAAAGATCAAATGATGCAAAGGATGTAAATAGTTCTCCTCACTTCAGTGGATGAATCAGAGGAGACACAAAACTAGGGCCGTCATTCACTTGTCATAACAGCTATCAGGGCAGGTCCTGAACGCCCGGGCATAACCATAAAGGGCAAGCAATCCCAAACGAAAATCGGACACTCTATGTCTTACCTGGCGTCAGCCTCCCTACTGGCCACCTCACGAGCTTGCAAGCTCCCAAAACCACAGCAGCTGATTGGAGACGTTAGTGCACCAATTCCCTGGGAAGTCCTCCTCGTCAGGGAAAGGCAGAACTGGCTCAAGTCGCAGGTGACAAGAGCACCTGCAGACAACAGATCAATGTAAGGATCAAAAGCGTAATCCAAAGAATCGTCCAAATAAGTTGCCAAACAATCGTCATCCAGAGTCCAAATCACTATGCTGCTCAAGGTATATTATCAGGGGAGTGCTCAAGCCCGAACTGAAATCTGTCCGAGCACCAACGTCCAGACATCAAGTCGCGTTCATAAACACTAGCAAGAGGATCATGTCTATTAGAAGTATAGAGTTTTAACCTATTTATATGGAATATTCTGCACTTCCGTTTGGTCCCAGGAGCCTCTATTTCATAATTCACCTCCGACAACTTCCTCAACACCTTCCAGGGTCCCTTATATCTTGGTTCAAGGAAATTGTCAGAGTCAGTACTGAAAACTAAAACTAATTCTCCGGGCTCAAACGACCGTGCTTTAGATTTCCTATCAAAATTTAATTTCATAGCAGCCTGAGAACTAGCCAAATTTTCTCTGGCAAATTTCCAGGCTCTAGATAATTTTTTCCTCAAGTCCTCCACAAAGTCTCCTACGTTTGCATTCCCACCTCTATCAGTCTCAAGCATCTCATGAAAAATCTCCAAAGGCCCACGTACTTTGTGTCCAAATACCAGTTCGAAAGGAGCTACCCCAGTTGAAGAATTTGGGTGATTTCTTAGAGCAAAGAGAGCAAAGGGAAGACCTTTATCCCATTCCTCCCCTTGTTCATAACAATATTTTTTCAAAATAGATTTAAGGGTCTGATGGAACCTTTCCACCAGGCCCTGACTCTCTGGATGATATGGTACACTGGTCTTGTGCCGAATGGCCAGTTCTGCACATTTACCTTTAAATACCCTGCTAGTAAAATTTGTACCGCAGTCAGTTTGAATAGTACGAGGGAGACCATACCTGGAAAAGAATTCAATTAGTTTGTCAAATACAACCTTAGAGGTTATCCTTCTCATTGGGAAGGCCTCAGGGAATCGAGATGCTCTATCCATAATTGTCAAGAGATGGGTAAACCCAGACTTAGTTTTAGGCAAAGGCCCAACCACATCAATAACTAATTCCACAAAAGGCTCACCTATCACAGGAATTGGATTTAAGGGAGCTTTAGGAATAATTTGGTTGGGTTTCCCCATCACTTGACAAACCTCACATTTATTAATAAATTGTTTCACAGATGATTTTAATCCTGGCCACCAAAAACATTCTGCCAACTTTCGAAAAGTTTTACATACACCGAAGTGGCCAGAAAAAGAATCATCATGTGCAAGACTCAAGACAGACCTACGGAATTGAGATGGGACAACAATTTGTTCAATACGAGACGTCTTGCTCAGATTATCAGTTAAAGGACGACTAATCCGGTATAGTAAACCATTGATCACACAAAACCTGGGTTTAGTCAAATCTGCAGTGTCACCCAAATCAAAATTAAATTCCTTTTTCTGAGCTTCAATAAATGAAGACCTGTCCCAATCAGGTCTCAAAACATTGCTAACCACACTATTACCACTACTATCTACAGACCCGGGCCTCTCTATGTCTACTTCTAAACTACTTAAGATTAAATCTTCGTCATTATCAATTAAATTTGCAGCCTTTACTGCTGCCCGGGTTGTTACTGCAACAGGACAGGCATGCACAGACAATATGGGGAACAACTCTTGTCCTTTTGTATTTAACATATCGTTACCCAAAATGCCGTCAATTCCAGGAATAGGGAGACACTCAACAACTGCTAATTCTGTCACTTTATCATAACCAAGGAAAGACAATCTGACCTCCACTAACGGAGCCGAAACAACGGTGTTCGGGAACCCTCCCAGAACAACAAAATTTCCTGTAAACTCAGCTAAATTTTTCCTAAGAGTCTTTCAAAACCAGAGACCGAGCTGACCCTGTGTCCCTCAAAAATTTCACACCAACAGTTTTAGAAGTAGATATTAATTTACCAGGCCAAATATATTTATCATAAAGTAGTCATGCTTCCTTTCTGCTGGAAGACTGACTACTGCTACTAACATCATTACTAGTGTTAGCTACTGGACGGTTTTCAACTACGGGATCGCTGATAACAGGTTTACTAGTAGATATTAGTGACACAGGATTATTATTATTCCTTTGGAGGTACCTTCTTCTGGCATAACACTGTGCCTGATAATGTCCCTGCTTATTACACCAAAAACAAGTCCCCCTACCTCTATTATTCATATTACCTGGGCCAGAACCAAACCTATTATCTTCAGAAAAGACATGAGTGTCCTGTCCACTCAAGTCTTTTCCCTGGTTACTATCGGGCTTATGATTTTTATCTGGTGGGTTACCCTGCCCACGATTATTCACAAAAGAGCCCGACCTCTGAAAATTAACAGGCCTAGCAGATTGAAAATTCACATCTTTATTCCCAAAACTACCAGACCCAGTTCGATGGGTCAATACAAACTCGTCAGCAATTTGGGCGGCATTGCTTAAATTAAAAGCTTTTACCTCTTCTAGATAAATTTTCAATTCCTTACTACATGACCTCTTGAATTCTTCTAGAAGCATGAGTTCTCTCAAAGCGGAGAAAGAGACCACCTGGCGGCTTTTTAACCAATGATCAAATTGTTCCTCCTTAAGCCTAGCAAATTCCACATAAGTAAGGGAGGCCTGCTTCGTAAAATTTCTGAACTTAAGGCGGTAGGCCTCAGGAACCAAATCATATGCCTTGAGGACTAGGGCCTTAACCTTATGGTAATCACGGGCAATACCTTCTTCCAAGGCATTATACACTCTAATTGCCTTGCCCACCAACCTACATTGAATTAGTACAGTCCACATTTCTGGGGGCCAAGACAACCGAGTGGCAACACGTTCAAAAGCCTTGAAAAATTCTGGAACATTCAACTCTTCAAATACTGGCACCAATTTCAAGGCCGCACCTACATTAAACTTATCCTGTGAGTTGCCCCGAGGTGTACTAAAATGATTAGAGGTGCCCTGCAGCCTAGCAATTTCTAAATTGATATTGGCCATCTCCAATTCATGCCGCCTCGCCCTCTCATTCTCTTCAAATTCCAGGTTCATCAATTCTATCCGTTTACATATTAAATCAAATTCACCGTTCTCCTTGGACTCCACCAAAGGACAAACAGGAACCTGAGGATCTTTTGGCGCAGGGTTTACTACAGAATTGAATGGATTAGTGGAAACATTTAGTTTCAGAGGCAAGTTAGCCTGACCTTCATAAATAGTTCCTGTCCGGGGAGGATCCTCAAACAGAGTTAGACCTCCATTAACACTTATTCTGTCATCATCATTAATCATACTACCCTCACGCTCAGAGTCACTACTACCTGAAACTTCATACTCCCTAACCAAATGTTCAGCCTCAGCCAGACCTTGAGCAACTTTACTTTTAACAGCTACCAACAATTGATTTTTCGTATCCGCTGCCCTCAACGGAATACCCAACCACCGGGCACAACTTACTAAACAAGTCTTATTTAGTACTGGCAGATGCTTTATACAATCACCTGACCCTAAAAACTCTGCGCTGTCAAACACAAAACCCTCCATTGCACCAAAATTAGCAGGGGAGAAAGGTAATACTTTACAACTAAAGAAAATATTGTCAAATTAACAGAGTGCTGTTCCACAGACCAAAACACTGAGTACACCTGAGAACAATCATGTCACGGTCGCCAATTGTTATAACCCTTAGGGTTATTATAAGAGTTCTTATTATAATTGTTGTCAGTAATAAATGTAACTCAGTGCTAAAGGTCAGCGGAAACAAACACTCAAGAAAACTTAACAATATTTAATACTTAACAATAACAAAATTTAGATCAACCTTGTTAAAACTACAAATAACATTATTTAATAACAAGGAAGGACAAATAACGGTCCTTTGAATCACACTGGATTCCCTAAAACTAAGAAGCTAAGTCCTAACAAAGACAAGAGAAATATCAATTATAAACTTGGATCCAACAATTTGGCTGGCCAGAACAAAAAATTACCCTAATCCTAATTACAAGAAAGAAGGAAGACGGAGTAAATAAAACAAGAAAAACCATCATAAATCCTACCTATCAACACAAAACTAATGTACACAAAACCTTGTCTATAATAGACATACTGGAAGATATTATGTAGTCACGTCTTAAATATGACAATATATAAAAGATCAAATGATGCAAAGGATGTAAATAGTTCTCCTCACTTCAGTGGATGAATCAGAGGAGACACAAAACTAGGGCCGTCATTCACTTGTCATAACAGCTATCAGGGCAGGTCCTGAACGCCAGGGCATAACCATAAAGGGCAAGCAATCCCAAACGAAAATCGGACACTCTATGTCTTACCTGGCGTCAGCCTCCCTACTGGCCACCTCACGAGCTTGCAAGCTCCCAAAACCACAGCAGCTGATTGGAGACGTTAGTGCACCAATTCCCTGGGAAGTCCTCCTCGTCAGGGAAAGGCAGAACTGGCTCAAGTCGCAGGTGACAAGAGCACCTGCAGACAACAGATCAATGTAAGGATCAAAAGCGTAATCCAAAGAATCGTCCAAATAAGTTGCCAAACAATCGTCATCCAGAGTCCAAATCACTATGCTGCTCAAGGTATATTATCAGGGGAGTGCTCAAGCCCGAACTGAAATCTGTCCGAGCACCAACGTCCAGACATCAAGTCGCGTTCATAAACACTAGCAAGAGGATCATGTCTATTAGAAGTATAGAGTTTTAACCTATTTATATGGAATATTCTGCACTTCCGTTTGGTCCCAGGAGCCTCTATTTCATAATTCACCTCCGACAACTTCCTCAACACCTTCCAGGGTCCCTTATATCTTGGTTCAAGGAAATTGTCAGAGTCAGTACTGAAAACTAAAACTAATTCTCCGGGCTCAAACGACCGTGCTTTAGATTTCCTATCAAAATTTAATTTCATAGCAGCCTGAGAACTAGCCAAATTTTCTCTGGCAAATTTCCAGGCTCTAGATAATTTTTTCCTCAAGTCCTCCACAAAGTCTCTTACGTTTGCATTCCCACCTCTATCAGTCTCAAGCATCTCATGAAAAATCTCCAAAGGCCCACGTACTTTGTGTCCAAATACCAGTTCGAAAGGAGCTACCCCAGTTGAAGAATTTGGGTGATTTCTTAGAGCAAAGAGAGCAAAGGGAAGACCTTTATCCCATTCCTCCCCTTGTTCATAACAATATTTTTTCAAAATAGATTTAAGGGTCTGATGGAACCTTTCCACCAGGCCCTGACTCTCTGGATGATATGGTACACTGGTCTTGTGCCGAATGGCCAGTTCTGCACATTTACCTTTAAATACCCTGCTAGTAAAATTTGTACCGCAGTCAGTTTGAATAGTACGAGGGAGACCATACCCGGAAAAGAATTCAATTAGTTTGTCAAATACAACCTTAGAGGTTATCCTTCTCATTGGGAAGGCCTCAGGGAATCGAGATGCTCTATCCATAATTGTCAAGAGATGGGTAAACCCAGACTTAGTTTTAGGCAAAGGCCCAACCACATCAATAACTAATTCCACAAAAGGCTCACCTATCGCAGGAATTGGATTTATGGGAGCTTTAGGAATAATTTGGTTGGGTTTCCCCATCACTTGACAAACCTCACATTTATTAATAAATTGTTTCACAGATGATTTTAATCCTGGCCACCAAAAACATTCTGCCAACTTTCGAAAAGTTTTACATACACCGAAGTGGCCAGAAAAAGAATCATCATGTGCAAGACTCAAGACAGACCTACGGAATTGAGATGGGACAACAATTTGTTCAATACGAGACGTCTTGCTCAGATTATCAGTTAAAGGACGACTAATCCGGTATAGTAAACCATTGATCACACAAAACCTGGGTTTAGTCAAATCTGCAGTGTCACCCAAATCAAAATTAAATTCCTTTTTCTGAGCTTCAATAAATGAAGACCTGTCCCAATCAGGTCTCAAAACATTGCTAACCACACTATTACCACTACTATCTACAGACCCGGGCCTCTCTATGTCTACTTCTAAACTACTTAAGATTAAATCTTCGTCATTATCAATTAAATTTGCAGCCTTTACTGCTGCCCGGGTTGTTACTGCAACAGGACAGGCATGCACAGACAATATGGGGAACAACTCTTGTCCTTTTGTATTTAACACATTGCTTACGTAATGAATGTTTTCGACTCTTGGCTCGTTATAACTGGCCATGGCGTCGGCTAGATCATTTTTACTCTATAAAAATTAAAACTATTGTGTTTAGGTTATTGATAATGCTGACAAAATTTGTGTGTGGTTGTAAAATATACATATGTCAACTTTCAGCTACATCCGATGCTTTGATAAGGAGCAAAGTCCAAAAAACCGTGTTACAGAGGCCCTAAATCTCATAGTAATTTCTTAGGAAACTTATTTTGGGAGTTAGACTAATAATCGAAGTGTTTTTGTATTTATTAACATATTTTGTTCGTTTGTTCATTATGACATAAAGGTGTACTGCTTTGCTTTTATTCAAACTTTTGTGTCATTGTTGGCAAAGGTATAGCCTTCGTTGCGTATAGCCAATCATCGATCGAGAAAGAGGGAAGAAATGCCGTCATAAGTTACGTAACGAGTGCGTTCGAAACCTTTTCTCTGAATAAGTTGGGCAGTCTTCAAAAAATGTCACTTTTACATTATAAGTACCAAATTTATTCAACCTACGTAATGCAGAATATAGTCAAAATTTATGTGTAGATATAATGTGCATTCTGAAGAAGTGTTATATTTATGAAATTAATAGATAAAAAATTATTGCGAAAAAACCGTGTTACAGAGGCCCTGAATCTCATAGTATGTATCGATGATCTGGTCGTAAATCGGAGAATTTATCCCTGAAATATAAAAACATTTTGAAATTATTTCCAGGATTTTAAGGACTATTGATAATTGTTTTTCTATGACGAGTTGTCAGTTGATGAAGTCAGTAATTGATATTTATAAATAGACAGTATCGGACGGTAAAAAGAGCCAGAGAGTCTGCCGGTTAATTAAGAATTTCCATATCAATTCTATCATAAATTAATGGTGTGTGGTGGATAGTTTAAAAGATATATATTTTTATCCCATTCCCTTAATGTTGTTTTAAGACATTAGAAAATGCTCCAATCAAAAGTTTATTTCTTTTTATAGCGCGGTGCTGTTTACCTTATGAATATTTTTGAACGATTATAATAGAGAAAAAACTAGGTTTCTATAGAAGCTTATTTTAACACATACAAAGAGGCTGCTATAAAAATAATGATAATAATAATAATATCATTGATCTGTGAGCATCGCGTAAAGTCCTAACAAGTTTTCCTTGACGAGTCTTCTTCCTTTAACCCCAAATTAAAACCAAAGCTGCTTAACAAACTTGGAACCAAAGGTTAAGCTGAAGTTTCAGGAAATCTTTTCCTCCTGAAAAAGGTTCTCGAATGAAATCTTTTATTCAGTTATACTTTCAAAATTTATTCAACTTTGAATTTACACAGACATAGACATTCATATACATATATATATATATATATATATATATATATATATATATATATATATATATATGTGTGTGTGTGTGTGTGTGTGTGTATATATATATATATATATATATATATATATATATATATATATATATATATATATATATATGTATATATATATATATATATATATATGTATATATATATATATATATATATATATATATATATATATATGTATATATATATATATATATATATATATATATATATATATATATATATATATATATATATATATATATATATACTGTATATAATGCACAAGCATATTGTATTTTTCTTTTATAAAGGCAGGCGATATATTAGCTCTTAAATTGTCTGCTATTTTCACAAGTTAGCAACAAGAGGTTGATGTTCGTGTTTAACTTTTTGCGTAATATTTTTCTATTTTACTTGAATTTTTGTTTGTCTTGGAGATTTAAGAGTAAATTTAGGAATTGACTTTGCCTTTAGTTCCATTACTGGATCAAGGCTTGTTAAAGTCATAGTTTTGTCCTTTTCAGAACCTGTGTTTTACGGTTTCAAATCATGTTTTACAGTTTTGTCAAAACTTTCATTCAACGTGTCAAGGAGTCTTCTCGTCCAAATCAGTTCATCGAATTCTCTTCATTAATATTTATACGATCCGTTTGTTAAGAAACTTTGTCATGAAGTCACAATGATTCCCTTACCTGTCGTCAGGTTTAGTTTCTAATCGAATGATCTAATTTAATTACACCTCAAAACTTTCTATTTTCTATAAATCATTGGGTATTTTCCTGTACTGTATATTTTTTGCTTTCCCAAATAAAAACATATCTTTGAACAATATCACTGATGTAATACAGCAATAGAGTTCGGTAAAGACAATGTCAAAAATTATATTCTGTAAGAAGCGACAAAATTCAAACCGTTTGTTAACGCTTTGTGATCTAATTCCTTCCAAATCCAGTTAGATCTCGAAATCCTTATTGTGACCAGAGCTCTTGTCGTTGCTTGCCTACGTTGCTTTGAGCTGTCCTCTGGTGGTGGATCTCAAAATTAAATGTGAAGGTAAAAATAATGTAAAAAATATCTGCCATTGAAATTTGTATCTTTCACCTTTATAATAATGATTAATGTGTTCCTTCCTTACCATCAAAGACTGTGTATTGCGAGGCTTTGTAACTTGAAGATATTGTCAAGTGTGATATGTTGTTGGAATTTAATTGAAAATCTTCAATATCTTTAAATAAACGTAACGGCAACTCTGATTTCTACGAAGGAGTGAGTTGGTTTAGTTGTAAGTTTTGTGTAATAGGAATTATCGTAAAGTCTCAATGGAAATAGGCTTGTCATCTTAAAATATATGTATGTTATAGGTAGGCCATGCTTATTCGCCCACACATACGCTGATATATATATATATATATATATATATATATATATATATATATATATATATATATATATATATATACATATATATAGGTATATGTATGTATATATGTATATGTATATATATGTACATATATATACATATATATAGGTATATGTGTGTATATATATATATATATGTATATATATGTATGTATATATATATATATGTATGTGTATATATATATATATATATATATATATATATATATATATATATATATATATATATATATATATATATATATATATATATATATATATATATCTCGATATATAACAAAGTTTGAATGAAAATAGGCTTGTGATCTTAAAACATATATATTAGGGGTCTGCTTACTCGTCCACACACTAATTTTAATATATAAATATATATATACATATATATATGTATATATATATATATATATATATATATATATATATATATAATATTGATATATAACACATACGTACATTACCTACAAATTTATTACTATTTCTCATATATGAATGTTAACTTTATTGGTCTGTCTTTTAGCCATAGATAAAAGGTGTTTTTGCTTCTGTTATTAAAATATTGTATACTTGAACTGAATATTTTCGCTGCAGTGAGCAGTCTATTAATCAATGGTCTATTTAAAACATCTATGCAAAACTGGATGTTTTTTAATTAAACATTCTCATAATATTATATATCCCGTTTCTGTTCTGATCTCTGCAAATGAATTGGCTTCGGGTCACGAACGACCAAATCCTGAGGACGATGCGCTGAGAACAACACAGAGACTGAATCGAGCAGCTGACTTGCCTCAGCAGAGTTCTGATGTATTTGCCAAGAGGAAGGAGATGCCGTTTGCTGGAATCGTTAACGATGCATAGGAAGCTTTTCTTTATTTCCTAAGATTAGGATCATTGCTTTACCTTGAAGACTATTCTCCATTTTTATCTTTATAATTCTTATATAAGAATGAAATAAGATCTTTGGTGTTCGTCACACCGTTGTTCTGTATA
This sequence comes from Palaemon carinicauda, assembly GCF_036898095.1. Taxonomy (NCBI): domain Eukaryota; kingdom Metazoa; phylum Arthropoda; class Malacostraca; order Decapoda; family Palaemonidae; genus Palaemon; species Palaemon carinicauda. Next base: position 672,577 of record NC_090727.1, read on the forward strand.
ACAATAGATAGTTTCTTTCCTCTTTCCTTGAAACATTGTTGACTTTGCAGATCGGATACAAGATTTCAAATACAGTCAAGAACCAATATCTTTTTGGATCCTATTTCAATTTATATCAAATGATACGTTTATTTGATTTGATGAATTAAAGCTAATAAAGAAGAATTATCATCAACATTTGGCTCTGTGTAATTTCATGATAACAAGTATTAACTACTCACACAATAAGGTTCAATCCTCGTTTATATCTTGTATAATCTGGAATCGCTTTGAGCACTAAATGCGTCCCATGTATAATTCCTGGTCATTTGATGGCAGTGCCTCTGGCAACGACATCCTTTCCTGAATCATCTTAACGATACGTGGAATGGGAGGAAAACATTTGCTTGTTCCTTTTAAGACTCTAATATTGAGGAGTCTCTCTCTCTCTCTCTCTCTCTCTCTCTCTCTCTCTCTCTCTCATAAATATACATTTTATATATATATATATATATATATATATATATATATATATACATATACATATATACATATATAAACACACATTTTATTCCGGTCACGCTGAGCAACATTGCTAGACGTATAACTCCCTGTTCCTCGGGTTGGGGGGATGAGGGAGTATTCATACCCTCATGAGAGGAAAGGAGGAAGGGGGGATTGCTGAATTTGTGTGTGCACGTGTGCGTGCATATGTCCAAACATTCAGCTGTTTTTTTGACAGGTTGCATACACTATCGTATGTTTTATATATATTACACACACCTTTTGAATTGGGGATACCATAACGTGGTAAAATAGTTTGTTTCGCTATGAAGATACTAGGTTGGTTTGCTTTGAGCGATCAGACAAGTCTATAACCATCACCATTGAAGCTCGCCAGCGTGGTGATGGAATCTGGCCAAATCCCAGACATGAATGAAGAGATGTCTGAGGTCTTCGTATATGTATATGGATATATAATATATTTATTTATATGATATAGCCATCATAGCTTTCATTTTTAGTTTATTCTACTTTGGGAACAAATAATCACAGGGGAATTCATGGAACTTTGTAAAGGAATCTACCTCGGCCAGTTCGTGGAATAGACGTAAAGCAATTACCTTGTAAAGCGACCTTCTGCTAAAGTCCCTTTATGAATAGAGAAAACTGTAACGCTTTATTAACTATGGTCAACAAACAAATAGTTGTCACATTGCATTAGATCATTCATCTCCCCTCAAATATGTTCTAACCTTAACATTAAAGTAATTATGTTAGAATCTTGCTGGAATAATCAGGGAAATGCCTCATTTAATTGATCTGCTTTTGTATCTGACGGTGCATTGCCAGTGGTGATTTACATATCAAGTTTTAAACAATAGTTTTTAATAAGAATATTAATATATATTTTCCAATAATGGTTCACTCATCCCATACATGTTTTATTTGTATTGACTCTATTTATAATCTAGTAAACAACTAGATAACAATTTAACTCTAGGTGGGCCTGAATAGTCCGGAATGCGACACTTCAGAAAGTTCGGCAAACTATGACATTGGAGCGATGTAGGGAACTGTGATATTGTTTAGCGAGAGTTTGTGGAGCCGAGTTTGAAGGTGTTGTTACGAAGCCAATAACTCCCTTCTCACTTTGAAGTTCCTTATCAGGGACGCGACCTGATCAAACAGACACAAGAGCCTCTTGAAAAAATAAATAAGAAATCTTTTGTGTTGACCGCATAACATCTTTTGAGTGTTTCAGTTATATATTCCAGCTATGAAGTCAGCCTTGGAGCTAAAGACTTCTCTTATTCCTCGAATTTACTAGTTTATGCTCTCTCTCTCTCTCTCTCTCTCTCTCTCTCTCTCTCTCTCTCTCTCTCTCTCTCTCTTTCTGTGTGAATTTATCAAACATATTCAGTCGTGTCGTAAAAATCGAACATTCTTGAACTTAAAACCATTTAAAGGTTTAAAATGAGGGTTTAAAGGTCACTCATAAATGACAGAGCCAAGGGACAGTGACAGTCCCCAAGAGCCTGACCCCTATCTCAACCGAGCCAAGAACTGGGATGGCCAGGCAATGACTGCTGATGACAGGATCCCCCGAACCTGCCATCCTTAGCGCAGAAGGATTGTGAGGTTGCACACACTACAAAACCCCGGTCCAACCAATCGCCAGGGAGGGAGGGATGTTTGCAATTGATCATTCTCCAAATTAAATAGTTGTCCTTAATGTTTCTTTGAAATGATGGGCATTTGATAATTTCTAAAAAAGTTTCCCATGCTTACATTATTTTTCAATATTCATCTTTATTCGTTATGTATTAGTTGTCGTTGTATTTGTTTTATGATTTTTTTATTTTAATTTTTCATTTTGTTTAGTTGTTTGTGTTCATCGGCAATTTCGTATACTTCTCAATATTAGACGGAACACTTCATTAATCTTTTGTTTTATTCGTTTGCATTTGCAGGTTGAAAGGGAAGTAACAATGTTTCTTTCATAAAGAAGCAATTCCGTGTTTCTCAAAATAGGAAAGTAAACTCTGCACCCTTTATATATGAACAGATCCTAAACATTGGATGAGTTTGATTGATGAATGAATTGTCCTCCGTATTATGATAACCATAATTTGGGACAATGTCATCCTTATTGCCACGATTACATAACTAGATGAGTTATCGTTGACATATTATGCATGCGTACATGTAGATTCCCCCCCCCTCCCCCGCACTTCCCCTGTAGGTCGCATGGCCATTGGTTGTATTGGCTTCATATTAATGAGTTATAATGTTTAGTTCTTTGGTGACTTTAATGTATATTATACATCTGAATTATTGGAATGAGACTATTGGACACTATTCTTTTTCTTACAATTGGGAGAAAAAATTTTATTTCTACGAAAAATTATTTACAATACAATTTTTTTACAATCCTTGGAAATTAGTATTTTATTATTATTACTATCAAGACTAGTGTGACATTGTTAATTGTTTAGCTATATGATTTTCTTTTATTTTTTCCGAACAATAGTTTCTAATATTTTTATGTGCAATGTCGAATGATGGTATAGTAGCTTAATGATCATTGCGTTTAGTAGAACAAAATAAACCTTAAGAATTAAGATGAAGAATTAGTGTTTGTTTAGCAGTACTCATGTTTCGATGAAATCGGAGATGGTAGAAAAACCAAGTTAGCTGTGTATCTTTCCTTTTACTTTTCTCCTGCCTTCTCTCTCCTCTCTTTCCTGTCCCTCAACCATGAAGCAGACTCTAAGGGTTCAGACATCGTGTTTGTCCATATACTTGAGCCAAGGTCTTCGCTTTCAAGGGCGAAGTCCCACCGTGAGGAATGAATGATTTAGATGGGTTTGCTCTCTGACCTTTCGCGGAAGCTTTCAAGGTCTTTTAAGTTTATCTTAAAAAATCTTCTTTTCTCTATTTACTCTCAAACGGTGTCTTCATATTAGAGCAAATAAAAGCTGCAATTTTCTCCATTTCGAAAAACATATTAGTAATTTTGTAATTAAAGAAGTTTGTGGGAATATACATTGTTGAAGCCTCTTCCTATCTAAGTCTTAGATTTTATGTTAATATCCCTTTTGGATGTTTTATACCGTATCCCATTGCTTAATTCAAATGTTATTCCTTCGGAAATTATTACTAATAGAACTTACTGCACGTACCTATAACAAACATACTGCATTGTGCTCTCTAGAAACGAGAGATTTGCTGTCATGCAACTCAAAATTTTAGAAGCAACTCCGATGTTGTTTGGGAACAGTTGAACCTCTTTTGTGTCTGAATGTTTGAACGAATCAAATTTTACAGGTGTACAACAGAAGGGTCCTCGTGTGAGCAGAGTCTATGTACCTTTCGAATGTGAAATCTAAAGTCCTGGATCAAACTCTCCCTTTTATTACTTTTAGGGATTTTATAAAGTATAGGTGAAACATAATAAAGAATAGCATTAAAAGCGTAAGTAGAGAATAGTATTAAAAAGGTAAATAAAGTATAGTAGAGAATAGTATTAAAAGTATAATTGAACCCGTAAAACAGGAAATTGTCTTTGTCTATGGATGTAGCAATCTGAACGTGGAAAGAGTATCATGTCCAATATAATGTGTGTGTGTGTATTTATAATTGTGTATATATGATATATATATATATATATATATATATATATATATATATGTATATATATATATATATATATATATATATATATATATATGTGTGTGTGTGTGTGTGTGTGATTTGAGAGAACCTGCAAAAAATACTTGCTTGCTTGAAATAGAAATTGTTTGACATTTACCAAGCAGGTTTTCAATTCCACACATATGTCATACGTCAGTTTCCTGTAAGTCCTTTTAAATAAAAAATTCACAAGCAACATTTTTTGGCTATGTATATGGTTATATGCCTTTTCGTCCGACGTCACTTCGTCCAAAGTCTCTTTGTCCACTCCCTTTGGTCCAACGTCTCTTTGTCCGACGATTTTTTGGTCCAACGTCTTTTCGTCCATGTGTTTTTTGGTCCATTGTCTTTTAGTCCAATATCCAGGATTTATTCGTTAGTCCATTTATTCAATATCTGAACGTAAAACTCGGTAGTTTTGTCTTTAGGTAATCCAATGAATCCTCGGTAGTTTGATTGCTGTTAAGAGCCATTTCCCAAAATAGAAGTGATTTTTCTGTAGTTAGGTTGTTGCTAGGAGAAATTTCCCAAAATAGAAGCAATGTTTCGTTTGGAAAATTGAGTAAACTTGTTTCTTACCGATATAAGGTGCTTTTCGGTATCAGCCTTTATTCCAGTAGCTGATGTTGAGGAAGCATATAAAGAGCTAACATATGAATGGCATTATGGAATGTCAACAGCAAAATTGTCAATAACTTGCCAAGAACAAATAACGCTTTGGAAGGATAACATTCGCCACTCAAGTTTTTTTTAGGCGTTACCCATCCTAATATTTGGCGGCTGATAAAAAATTTAGAGAATGAAACTAGCTTGATTCAAACCAAGATAGATCACAGTACATAAAATATATATATACACACACATATATATATATATATATATATATATATATATATAGGCAAATTAATCAGTGTATACTTTCTTAGGTTGCACGTTATGATTCTTATGAAAAAATTTGATTTTTAAAGGCTGTTGCTCACAACCTATACTCTTTCTAAGCATCTTATTGATTAAAGATTATATATTTTTTTATTTTTATTAGTACCTTCAATATATATATTTTATTCTTGTATATCAATATCTGCAATAAATATTAATTTTATTTTGCATTTTCATATATAAATTAATTTTTGTCTTCCATATTTTTCTTTTTCTGGTTGTAGCTATATTTAATAAAATGTCTACAATTACATAATTTTTTTCCCCAACATATTTGACTTTTTCTGGTCATATTTTTATTTAATGTATAAAAACGCATGGAAAAAAATTCTACTTGCAAATATACTCGGGCATACATAATCTAATATATGCAGTATATATACCTTTATATTAATATCTAACTTCTATAAAAATCTAACATTTCGTCCAGACAAAATTGGTCAAAATCACCCGGAAACAAAAAATCATAGGACAAAAAGACATTGGACCAAAAAATCATTGGACAAAAAGACGTTGGACCAAAAATTCATAGGACAAAAAGCCGTTGGAACAAAAAATCATTGGACAAAAAGACTTTAGACGAAAAGGATTGGACTAACTGACTGTACACGATGTATATATAGTCATATAAGAAAAGACAGGACCGCAGAGCACATTTTGATTCCAAAAGGTGCAGCAGCCAATTATAAAATGCTTTTCGCTTGCCTCCTCACTACGTAAGTAGTAGTGATCGTTTGTATATGTCAAAGTTTATTAGTCGTTTATAAAAATATGCGAATGTAGAATATTTATGGTCTCGGTGTGACTGGTAACACCGAGAATGTGGAATGAAAAGATACTTGAGGTTAACGGGAAAACTTATTAGCTTCAGTGGTCTCTGTGCCTATAATTCGATCCGAGGATAGTTTCTTTTGATCTTATTCCTTTCGTATTTTACAAACGCTGTTCCTGTTAACAGATGTTTTACGGGAAGGAAAAAATCATGAAAGTTTTCCAGGTTTTTACTATATTAGGAATTGAAGGGAACTTCTCTCAGGTTTTATAACACTGGGACTCGAAATGCACTTGCTTTAAAGGCTAATTGTGATAGGAAAATACATTACCATCCTTGCAATTTCCCTTTGTATAATTACTACCTTAGCCAAGCTGGTTATATGTTCGAGTCGGTTTATTCACATATTTGTTTGTGGACAGGATTACGTAAAAATACTCAACGGAAGAAACTGGGAAATTTTGGGGATGGTACATATCAAGATCAATGTTTTGGGTCGACGTTGCACTTTGCACAATATACTGCACAGTCGGCATATGAAACCTTACAGACACTGTAAACTCAACGTGATGTCTGGCAAATTCCCGATGCTCTATATTCCCATAACACGAGTTTTAGAGAATGGAATTTGTCTCCTTTATTCTTTTCTATATTTGTTGCTTACGTCGTGGGAATAGGGCAGAGGAGAGAGAGAGAGAGAGAGAGAGAGAGAGAGAGAGGGGGGGGGAGGTCAGTCCTCCCACACAAAAACTTTACAAGACGATAACAGTTATCGTTTGACCTTGTTTATGGAAATACGAGGGGAAGGGGCCGCCTAAATGGGCGTGAATTAAAGGGAAAACAAAATGGAGGTTTCTAAAAGAAGGTCAGGTCGAATTAGGTCAATGGAGTTTTGAAGATCAGGTGAAAGGAATTGTTTTTAGTACATTTAGAAAAATTCTTGAAAGTAATAAATATAAAAATATAAGGTGAATATATTCGAAGTAGAGGCCATAACCCCAAAGAAAGTGGTGAAGGTATTAACAACTTATGAAAATAAAGGTTATAAGCACTAAAGCAGCTAAGAAGAAATTGTAATAAAAGCAGCGTCTGATATGAAATAAAACTTGAAAACCGTGGTCAAAGGAAGCCAGGTAAAAAAAAAAAAAACATTCTTTGAAAAATTATAGAAAACTATTTCAATAAACACAAGGAAACTTGAAGTGGTGCACCAAGAAGTTTCGTCTTACGGTCGGAAGAAGCATAGTTGTTTTAACGGGGGAGGGGGGAAGATGGCTTAGAAATGTGGCTTGCGTTTTGTTGTTGCAGATTGCCTGGGCCTTTACGGCCAGACACTGGCTCTTGCACTCTTGCAGCCTGTAGGTGTTTGTTAGATTTGATTAGGTTTGTAGGAGATATAGGATATGGAATAATCTGCTACATTAATTTTTAAGTGGTTTGGGATGTGGAAAAAGGATGATCGTAACTTTTATTTATTGTCATTCAACTTTTTATTTTTTTATTTTTTTTTTTCATTTTTAGAAGTGTCCCAGCCTCTTTAGGTCAAAAGAAAAGAAAGAAGCTGCCAAAACGTCTTCTCTAGTTCCTCGTTAGCCACGATTTCAGTATCCTGAAATGTCCTTCGCTTAGGACACATTCTTGGATTTCCTGTTTCTCCTCGAATTCTATCTAAGTTTACTCTTTCATTTCTCCTTTCATGTCTTTTTTCTTTCTTTAGGAATCAGTTAATGTTCCAAATATTTTGAATATTTATTTTATCTTATCGACAGTCGATAGTTGAAATATATTTCCTGCTTCAGAGAAACTTTTTATTCCAGTTCACACTCGTCGAAAGACTCTGTTAGTCTGATTTTTTTTTCTCCGATTTGGAGTCACATGATTCTTCCATTATAACTGAACAAACACACATTTTGGGAATATGTCTATAACAACCATAATAAGGCATGGTGATGATGATGATGATAGTAATAGTAATAATAAGATGACAAAAGGTTTTGAAGGAAGACTGTGCACTCTCACTGAAACAGCTAATGAGACTCCCTCTCCTTTGCAAACCTGCACTTGTGTACTCTCAAGATTGGAGAGCACTTGAAACGAGCCAGCGGGAAAACGCTGCACTCACCTCATCCTAAATAAAGAAGAAGAAAAAAAAGGGAAACCTTTTGAAGTAAAACGCTCTGCAGAAAAAATGTCTGGTGGAAACTGTGTTGTGGAGATGAACATGATCCTTGATCCATACGCTTGTGTTGTGCATGAGGCAAATAATCTCTCTCTCTCTCTCTCTCTCTCTCTCTCTCTCTCTCCTCTCTCTCTCTCTCTCAGGCTGAACGTAGTCATTTTTATTGAAATTCCGGCTAAGTTTCAAGAGGTAAATTTTTTTTATTAGTGACATCTTTTCATGAGTTTGCAAATTGGACTAACTCTTAGTTTAATATTTTAGGCAAAATACTTTTACTGTTGATGAAGTTCTAAAATTATAGTTTCAAAGAGCTGGATCAAATTAATTTTTTTTTATTCGAATTGTAAGTTGTCGGAACCCCCAAAGATTCGAACTGAAAGGATTTTTGTCTTTTAAACAAACACAGAGGTTGGCTTTAAAGAAAAAAATATGTATATATTCTTGCGTACGTTGATTTTTAATGCTGAATAAAAGAGAACCTTATTTTAAGACTTTTTCTATTTTAAATCAATAAATCTTAATGATTATATATATATAGATAGATATATATATATATATATATATATATGCATTTACTGTATATCCATTTGCCTTGTTTAATAGGTTTTCATTCATTTGTAGACATGCCAGATATTACCTACTGTAATTTAGATCAAATTCTCTCTCTCTCTCTCTCTCTCTCTCTCTCTCTCTCTCTCTCTCGTGAGATGGGAGAGATATATGAGAACACTATATAACCGCTTGTATTGATCCTATTGGGAACAGCCAAAGGTGAATGTAATGTGATACCATTTGTAAACAAACTTGGCCATAGATGTCGCCTTCTTTGGTGTTTAGATGCAACACTACAGAGGCAAACTGTATACACATTTACACACACATTAATGTAAATTCAATCCGCAAATTTACTGTAATTTATGATTGTTCGAATTGATTCTTTTATTTATTGCAAATAGTGTGTTTTTTCTCTATTTCAAATGTTGAATTTGCTTGAACCAAACTACTTATTACATAGTTGAAAAATTATTTACGAATTAGAAAGACGAAAGAATATTTTAAAAATATTATTATTATTATTATTATTATTATAATGATTGTTTTAAAAGCAGTGCTGTTGATTTTTTTTTTTATTTTGATACAGCCTAGAAAATTAATTCTGCAGATAAGAAAATCATGCCTTTATCATCCAAAATTTTGTGACATATGAGTCATCAACAAAGAAGGTCCTGTTGAGACGATATTTGTAACAGGGCTGCAGAAATTTAAAAACAAAATTATTTTTTTAACTACGGTTCCTTGATTTGAATTAACTTAAATATTTGTATGATTTTTTAATTTTTCATTTAAGATATTATATATATGAATTTAAACAAATATGTTCCCAGACCTCAAAATAAATAGGTGATTATAGTTAGATATCTTTTGTCCTTTACAAACTATTGTGTGACGATATAATGAGTTTTTAATTTCATAAGGTTTTCACTTGCCTAAAACCTTCCTCATCTTTTATTTAAACACATCTTAGTCGGGAGGCTGTAGTAACACTTGACATGGGCTGTTTAATTCACTGATGTTTTCATCTGTTTATTCCTGAATAGGGAAATTTTGGGGTCACACTCTGGTATCGAACATCCCGAACGTACCTGTTGTTGTTCTACCATAAAATGAATGAATTGACCAAATGTCAGTGAAACGTGAAATGATATATTCCGTACAACAGAATCAGTTGTCTACATTTATTAGAATCCCGTTTCGCTTCGCATTTTACCTCGAAAAGCGATGGTAGATTTTACAGCCAGTTTGTGGGATTCCCTGTGCAGCTAAATCCATTTAGCGCGAAATCCTATGGGAGATATCCTGGTGGATTTCCTTGGACAGAGAGAATGGGAGGGAGGCTTTGACTCTCCAAATTGGAAGTGTTAATGTTATAAAAGTGTCATAATTAAGATCAGGTAATTGATAATTTTGACTTTTAACAGTTCCCGTTTCTCTGAAATTTAGGAAAACTCCGTTTATTTGTTTATTTGAATTTCCTGAAAAAAGATTATATATACACAAATGTTTAGATGTGCGTGCGTGTCTGTTTGTGTACGTATATATTTCCTTCATTTGACCATCAATATTTGGTTAGGTAATATAGGAAGTCTATATAAAAGATTGGAAACATCGATTTTTATTTTTTTCTATTTCCTTGAATGATTGAATAAATATTCAAATTTATTATTATAATTAATATTTACTAAATATCCCTAAGAAATATCTTTTGTGACCTGGGATAGAGAAATTAGTTTCCTTTGACTTCTGAAAGTAGAGCAGAGATTGTTTGTTTGCCAATATTGAAAAGAGAAAAGTCAGTTGAACCTTTGCATCATAATTGGAGTTTCCAGTGGGTCGTTGTGTTTTCCTCGTCGACCGAAGGTTTCTGGCATAATCAGTTTTAGGTGACAGTTCGGCTGTTTTGACGTTTGACATTAATTCTTCGTTGCTCGAATTCGTAATCAAATTCACCGAAACGTGAAATTAATTAATCATTTTGTGCACAAATATGGCTGTTGTTCATTAAACCTCCCCTCTCTCTCTCTCTCTCTCTCTCTCTCTCTCTCTCTCTCTCTCTCTCTCATGATATATATGCATATTCTTGTTCCTTCTTGTTATAGACACATTGACATCTAAATTAAGGAACAGGGAAGAATCATAGTAATTGATGTTTGTGAATGATTAAGTCATTAAAGATAACAGAATAAAAACTGCCAGAAGGATTTTTGTTTTGCATAATAAGATGTGAACATTGGAAAGACATACTGTAGATAATAATCATAAGTAGAGAGAGAGAAGGACGTGGAGAAGAATTCAAGTGGACAATAGAACATTAAAACAGAACAGTGAGTTTATCTACTTAGTCTGAATAATAACAGAGGAGGGAGGTACTGAGAAAGCAGGCAGACGGAGGATGAAAGATGCATGGCGAAAATAAAGGGACGTAACAGTTACAAGACCCGTACTATTACAGGGGGCAGAAACAGGGGCACTCAGAGGGAAAGAGTAGGGACTGTTGGAAAGAACCAAGATGAGGATGGTGAGATAGATTGCTGAAATGTCACTACCGGAAAGGTGGGAGAGTCAATATATAAGAAGAATGTGTGGTAGACATAATGAACAGCTGGAGGTTATGGAATCTCGACTAAGATACTATGTAATGAGGAGAGGAGGAGGAGGAACCAATCAGGAGGACTAAGAACAGGCCAGTTATAAGGAGGAGTAGTTTGGGGCGTCATCGGAACAGATGGATGTATGTGGTCAGGAAGGATATGGGTGAGGTAGGATTGATAGAAGATGCAAGGAATAGGATACGATGAAGTAGACTCGAACGAGGGCAACCCTGCAATGCTGCATTTATATATATATATATATATATATGTATATATGTATATACATATATATATATATATATATATATGTATATATGTATATATATATGTATGTATATATGTATATATATATATATATATATATGTATATATGTATATATATATGTATATGTGTGTATATATATATATATATATATGTATATATGTGTATATATATGTATATATATATATATATATATGTATATATGTGTATATATATGTGTATATATATATGTATATATATATATATGTGTATATATATATATATATATGTATATATGTGTATATATATATATATGTGTGTATATATATATATATATATGTGTGTGTGTGTGTGTGTATATATATATATATATATACACGTGTCTGTGTGTTTGTGAGTGGATGCGTGCGTGTGTAAAACGGTGTAACAGAAATCCCCTCCCCTATAAAGAACGACTTTTTGAATGATACTCCATCCTCGTTTCAGTATTCCAAGATTTCAAAGGTCCTCTTATATTTTGTCAGGTGTCAACTGACCCCGATGCGATAATTACTCAGCGGCATCTTTTGTTGTCGCATGAGGCATTCTATGATGCCTAAACGACCAACCTTTAGATTATAAATGACGACTGGAAAACGTTATATGCTATTATTTCAAGATGCTTATAGCTAATGTATCCATATATGCATAAAAACACGTTTTATTCTAAACTTGAAATGGAAAAGACCATGCAAAGAGAAGTTAGTTTCTCCCGTATAACTCATGCAATGGGTTATTAAGAGAGGGTTGTCTTGTTAATTGGGAAACATCATGGCTGATCTTTGGTGTTATTTGTCGTCATTTTCTGATGTATCCATCCAAATTTCAGTAAGTTTTCATTCAAAGTTTTTCATTTCAGTCCCTCACAAGAAATTCCTTCTTTTATAATAGATCTCACATTCTCATAGCAAGAAGACTTTTAGTGTCTTCTTCTTCAGTATCTTAACAAATGTAAGATGTTTAAGGTTGTCTTCATCCTCTCTCTCCAAATGTCAAGAGAAGAAGACAATTAAATGGGGCTAAAATGTAACGAAATGTTTTTCACTTCCCGGTCGGGTAAATTTCATGACAGATTTCAGGCGATTTATGGTGATGAACCTACTGCAGGAAATCCTCTGTGATGTATACACAGTCGTAATTCATCCCTGAAAATATGAAGAAGAAACAATGAAGGAAAGGAAGAATAATGTGGCTGATCTATGCCAAGATTTGTTTTGGGAAACGATTTTTGTTTTACTTTGCCAAATATTGTTGTCACAGATGCTAGAGAGAGCGAGGGCCAAGGGTGGGGTTGTGGGCCAGGATTTTTTTTTTTCTTCCTGGACGTTTGGGATTTTGGGGTTGAGTAAGGAGTGAGGGGGGAATGGCAGAAACTATTAGGTGATGCGGCTGGGTGACAGAAGGGGCATTTCCTCCATCTTGTGTGTTGCAGTGGAAGTGGAAACATTTGGACAAGTAAATGAAGAACCAGCTTCGTTATACATACAGATGGATGCATGATAAATTTTGCACGTTTTTTTTTCATATGAATTTTTATTGTTTTTTACTTTACTAACTTAATATCTGGATTCTCTCTTATACCTCGGGATCAGAGTCCCAAGGCCAAATTAACGCAATGTTAATAGCTTTTGGCTGGCCGTGGAATCGATCCCTGGTCCAGGAAACTGGTACGACAGTAACATAGCATTTAGCCACAAAGACAAATAAAAGTCAATGGCAAATCTTCTATAGTGGTTTTATTTGAAATGTGGAAAATATTTATATTAAGGCTTAAATCACACACACATATATATATATACACACATATATATATATATATATATATGTGTGTGTATGTATATATATATATATATATATATATGTTACAGTCAATATCTAAATCCAGGCAATTTGTAAAGTGACTGAACTTTTCAGGCAATATGTGAATTGTCTGGTTCACCCAGTCAATTTACAAATCAGCTAAAAATTGCAGACAATTTATAAATTGACTAAAATTCTAATGGATTTTCTTGGCATATTGACTGAAATGAACCCCGGTATGGATATTCGGTCAGTTTACCTACTAGAACTTTGTGTGCTGTTGTCTGGGTAGTTTATTATTGTGCATGTGTGAAAGACCATTGCTAACACAGAAAGTATGGCGTGTTCTGAGGAAGAATTTTTTTTTGACGAAAAGTAGTTGATGAAGTAATACTCGGATTCAAATTCATTACTGCTGCTTAAAATTGAATACTAGAGTCGGATAGAGGAACTCAAAGTAGCATCATCTGCAAAAAAAATAAATTGAATCGGCAGTATTACATCCTTGGAAATTATGATGTTCTTTAGTGTGGTGACGTTGAAAAGACGAAATGATAGAAGTCAAGAACCGATTTATTTTGTGCAAATTGATGATAAGTTTAACACAAGAAAACATACTTTGACAATGACATACCAGCCTCCTGCAGGATACCATAGGCTTCTTCAAATCTCAAATCTGCTTCTGCGGAACTACCAGCCCCCGATAGCCAGTCATCTACTTACAGATTCTCATACAGTTCAGAAACCACCTCTGTGAGAGGGTATTTTTTTGAATGAAATTTTAAGGTGGCAATGGTGGAAGAGATAAAATAGTCAGGGTTTTATTAAGTTATGCAAATGTTACTACAGATATTGTAGGACTGTTCAAATCTTTGTGTTCAATGTCAAAAGAAACGGAAAAGATTTACGACCAGTTTTGTCAAATCAGGTGGATGTTGTTGACATGCAGTCTTGTATGAAAGGTAAATATAAGTGGATAATGTTGTATCAAAATCACTTAAAAAAATATTGCTTATTTTGCCCCTTAACTTCCAAAATGGCCGCTGATGATGCATTCCAACAAATGGACACATTTTTAATGTGTGGGCCACCTCAAATTCTTTAAAGCAAGAATGGTAGTAAATTTACAACATTTGACATTCGGAACTTAAACTTGTTCGGCCGGACTTGTTAATGTTTCATGGTAAACCAAGGGTAAACTTTTCGTCAAAAAAAAAAAAAAAAATACTTCCTCAGAACACGCCCATACTTTCTGTGTTAGCGATGGTCTTTCACACATGCACAATAAGAAACTACCCAGACAACAGCACAAGGTTTCAGTAGGTAAACTGACCGAATATCCATACCGGGGTTCATTTCAGTCAATATGCCAAGAAAATCCATTAGAATTTTAGTCAATTTATAAATTGTCTGCAATTTTTAGCTGATTTGTAAATTGACTGGGTGAACCAGGCAATTCACATATTGCCTGAAAAGTTCAGTCACTTTACAAATTGCCTGGATTTAGATATTAACTGTATATATATATATATATATATATATATGTGTGTGTGTGTGTATATATATATATATATATATATATTGTATATAGGTATATGTATATGTATTTATATATGTGTATACATACACATACAACATACTTACATATACATGCAAGTGTGCGTTTGTGTTTCTTCGTGTTTACATGTACATAAGCTGTGCAGGTGTAACTATAATATCACACATGTACCCAAGATTATAGGTTTGGACACTAATTTCTTCCCAATATTCCAATTGTTTCTCTGGATGTTATCCCCATGAAGGGTAATTAATATTTACTTGTAGAAAGATTTATGATAAGATTTGTGGTCTTCCTGAAAATATATTGAAGGAGAAATTGGTCGTAATTTTCTGGTTTCATTCCTGTCATTATATTTGTGAAAATAATCTCCATTTTTGGATCAATTAAAGATACTAGAAATTCTACCGACATTAAAGTGTGAACTTAGTTGTGCCTTATTTCTTGTATAATTCTCAGAGATCTCGTTACGTGATATTATTCCATAATGCTGTAACTGGATTTCAAGAAAAGAGTATGACTTGGTTTTTCCTATTTTGCAGTTCATGAATAATTTTACCTTCCGGCATTTGCGTGCCAACGATTGGTAGTAAGTTTAAAGCTTAGTAGAAAAATATTGACTATAATTATGAGTTTGAATGTCATTATGGAGATTGCTAGTTTTGTTTTCTTAATTTTCTTAAAAGCTCGCATAATCATCATGAGTTTTTCCAAGAGTGTCTTTCTTGAGTGTTCATTTCATCGCATTACGTGTTCAATTCCAAAATAGATTAGGACATATGTTAGAGTGGCATTTATAAACACTCATACAGTATGTATATATATATATATATATATATATATATATATATATATGTGTGTGTGTGTGTGTGTGTGCGTGTGTGTGTGTATATATGTATATATATGTATGTATGTATGTGCATAATATGTATATATGTGTATATATGAATATATATGTATGTATATATACATATGCATATGTGTGTGTGTATGTATGTATGCATGCATATATATGTGTGTGTCTGTATTTATATATATAAATAACTAATTATATATGATTATACCTACTAAAGTTTAGAAGTTCATGTCAGTGTATTAATAATGAATGCTCGTTGTGTTCTCAATCATTTGTTTCATTTTATCTGCATTACTATAATTGTATATGTAATTTTAATTTATTCACTTATTCCTGCTTGCTTAATTTTTTTTTCAGAAAATATAAATAAATTAAAGGATTGAAATCAAAAGCAATTTTTGCAGAGATGCGAATTTTATTGTATCAAGAAAGGCTATCGTGAGAAAGGCAATGTCTCGCCAACTTCATTCCTTATTCATCCGAGATCAAAGCGGAATAAGATGAATGACATTATTCCCAGGAACTTGGCGACCTTTATTGGAAATACATCTAATCAAGTATTGGTGTTTTTTCTTCCACAATTTTGCAATTTTGTCGATATATTGCTCAAGCTCAATGTTTATTTCTGTTGAAGTTTAAACATTTTAGTTATACTGTCCGTTCAGTATTATTATTCATTATTTTATTGAACACCAATCAAGGAGGATTTGTATTGAGATATCTAAAGCAGTTTGATAGACGAGCGGTGCTGGGAATTTTGTTAAGTGAAAGCTAATGTTGAAGATATTTATTTGCGATGGTAACTAAAAAATGTATCTTTATGCAAAGGGCATTATTCCAGTTCCGGTCTAATGCAATGTTTTAGTTTTACTTATATTATCAGTATTTAGTTGATGTGGCATTATTTCGTTATTCATTAGTGAATTTACCTTTCAGTACAGTACAAGACAAATGTCGTTGCGTTGGTGGAATTTCCTTTCAGAACTTGAAGGTTTCTCCTGTGAATGTTGAAGCAATAAATACATAAATATGATATTATAGAAAAATAGATCTTTAGCCTCAAATTATGATTCTCTTTAGAGGAAATGGAAAAATGTCTTGTAGATTTTTTTTTTTTCATTTTTTATTTGCGAGTTGTTGACTTGGCTTTTGGATTATTCTAAATGTTTCATTACTTTTCTCGTTTTCCGGATTACATTTTGCCAAGGCAAATAGTTCTGTTGCAGATTATTAATACATTAGGGGAAGTTTTTAAATGTATTGTGGCAGTTAATGTGAGACAAGAAACTGTATAGTGTATAAAAACCACAAATTTAATAACACACACCAGTACACAACACAGATACTTATACCCACACATACATATGTATCTATATGTGTATATATGTATATATATATGTATAATATATATATACAGTATATATTTATTTGCGTGGCAAATGTTTAGTAGTGATTTTAAAGCTCAAGGAAAAATTATGAGTTTAAATGTCACTATGGAGATTACCAGTTTTTTCTTACCTTATAGAAAAACTCTCGTAACCATCAAGAGTTCTTCCCTAGTGTCACTTGAGAAAGTAGATTAAGATTTCATAATGACTGAAAGCCTTTCTTCATTAGTTATTCAGTTTTTTTTTTGGATCACATGTTTAGTTACAAAATATATTAGGACAAGTCAGAATAGCATTACAAACACACGCCCCAGAAACAAACACACACATACATATATATATATATATATATATATATATATATATATATATACATATATATATATATATATATATATATATATATATATATATGTGTGTGTGTGTATAGATATCTAATATTATGCCATATATTATTTACATTACGTACAGTTATGAACATTACATTTGCTTTATTATTATTTCGTAGAAGAATTATATTTGTTTCCATTTATCTTTTCCCATTACATATACTGTAAGACCACTTTTTCATTATGCATCGTGGCAACAATGTAATTAGATGTGTCAACACTGCTTTTCTTTCCGCCATGTGCATATAATAGTCAGTCATTGTTCAGTGGTCACTGTATCGACAAGTATGGGCCTGCTCCCCGCTGCTTGTCACATTTATGTCCGTTTGTCTCCATTATACGGGATTTTAAAGAACCTACTGGTTTAAATTGTCACCCTCCATGGCGCAGTGAGTAACCGGAAGTTATGGATTCCAAGACGACGACCGCCATTGTTGTTTACTTCTCGTCTCGCACATTGGATCCCTTACAGTGACTCAAGATATTAACTACAGTGTCTCTTATGAACGATACAGTGTTTTTGCAGTGCAGGTTTAGAATGTCAGTGTGTTACAGTGCTGTGTTGTATTATGTTAGTGTCCTTGCCAACATTTTTTTTAGGACATTTGAACTCTGGCGCCATTTTTCTCAGCACCCCCACCACACGTCCTCCCTCATTCATGAAATCGATGGTGACTGAGGCCCGAGGCTCTCAGCGGACTCAGCCTCTCGCCCAGAGGCACGCTCACTCACCCCACCCGCCTCCCCTCGGATCGCAATCGCAACACACACTCGCTCGCTCACCCAACTGCTGCTTATTTCACAAGCTCACTGACAAACATTGTAATTTTTAACTCTCCAAAGTGATTTCTTTCGCTCACATACAGCGATTTGGATATTTTTCTGGATCTCTACAGATTTCAAGCTTTCTTACGACACCAAACTCAATATGGCTGAGCAAGAGGAACAGCTAATTGATTCAATGGATCAGACAGAGGATCAGACGGAGGATCAGGCAGAGGATCAAACGGAGGGTCTGACGACGGACGATGTACCTTTGCACCTCCCCACTGCTGATGAAGATACCAGCACTCTACCTTCTCCCCTGACTCCCAATAGGTCAGGAGACCACAATAATGATATATTTCATCTCATCCATTTTCTACAGACTTCCAGCCTGCAAGAACAGGACCGACGACGACAAGAGGAGCAGACCTTCAGACTACAGATGGAGCAATCAAGACAGGAAGACAACCAGCGGTTCATGTCCCTTTTCTCCTTGCTATCAGGACAGATTGCAGCATCGCAACCCCAGCAACCTAACCCCATAATTGCACCTCCTGTTACACCTGTTCCCCCAACCCCTGACTTCTCAGTGCATACACCTACGACTTCTAGCAAGCCTACAGTCCATCCTCCACCTCTCTTGCAACAAGATGCAACGTATCAAGTGTTTCGCCAATGGAGACTCCGTTTTGAGGATTATGCAGCATTAGTTGGACTTGATAGATTACATCAAACTTCCCAGCTGATTCACCTGAGAACCTGCATCTCCCTGGACGTCCAGCGCCTGCTTACGCATACACTGGGCATCCCTCCCAACACATCACTTTCCCTTACAGAGGTGTTGGATACACTGCAGAAGCACTTTCGTAGCCTTAGAAATGAAGCCTTACGACGCAGGGAATTGTTGTCCTGTAAACAAGCTGTCGGAGAATCATTTGCAGACTACTACGCACGCCTCAAGGATCTCGCTGATGAAGTGGACTTATGCACTGGCAACCCCACCTCTTGCACTGAACGGCAATTGCAGATGGTAATTTTGATGGGTGTGAGGGATGAAGAGTTAATACAACGCCTTATCCCCCTCCAACCTTCATCTACACTCGCAGAGTTTGTGACATGCTGCCGCTCCTACGAATTTACACGTGCAACTGCATCAGCCATTGCATCTTCCCCTAGCCAAGTCAACGCAGTATCTACATACAAGAAAAACCAGCGTCTACAGAAGAGGACTTCTCATCTATCTCCTGATCAACATTCTCACCAGTCTCATAACAGTGACCCTTGTGAATATTGCTCTCGCAAACACGATTCTGGACAATGCCCAGCCACTGGTGCATCATGCAATAACTGTGGACGAACAGGTCATTGGCCCCGCACTCAGAAATGCCCTGCTAAGGAAGCTCAGTGCAATAACTGCAAGAAACAGGGACATTTTGAGAAGATGTGTATGTCTACCAAGAAAAGTCAGACTGGATATACAGCTTCACCTCCTACTACTAAGTCAAACACCAGCTGCCGTTTCGTGGGTGATAACTCAGGTAGTGAGTCCCCCACACCAGTCACTGTCTCTCTGTCATTTGGCGATATATCATCACATATCCAGCTAATCCCCGATACAGGAGCAGACATCACAGTGATTGGCACCATACATTTGGATGCACTCTGCATACCTCGGACAAGCCTTGAACCTCCATCCATGACAGACGTTGTGACAGCAGATGGATCCCCCATGACACCGGCTGTAGGATACTTCCAGGCAAAACTTCGTCTTGGCAACAAGTCTTGCTCAGCAACCATACATGTTCATGAGGATATCCAAACTCCCCTCCTCTCTCGTGAACATTGCCGAGCCCTTGCCATAGTGTCACCGGACTTCCCGAAGCCTATCCTCAAGGTAACACATGTCAACAGATGCGCTCAGTTTCCAGCCTCCACTATGACGTCACCTGCAGCTATTAAGGACTATTTTCTTCGGCACTTCTGCGACGTCCTCATATCCAAGAAGGATCTACAAACCCAGCCACTAAAGAAAATGACAGGCTCTCCAATGAGGATTCACCTGAAACCTGGCGCTACACCCTTCGCTGTCCATACACCCAGGCCCATTCTGTTTGCTTTCAGAGATCAAGTGAAAGAAGAACTTGACTCCTTGGTGCAACAAGGAATCATCAGACTAGCAGGCGACGAACCCTCTGAATGGTGCCATCCCATGGTCTTGGTACCCAAGGACAAAGGTGTGCGCATCACTGTGAATCACACCCATCTAAATTCTCAAGTAGCCCGCCCTACACATCCATCACCAACGCCCCATGATGCTGTCCGCAATATCTCTCCTACTGCGAAGTACTTCACCACAGCGGATGCCCTGCATGGCTATTGGCAAATGGAGCTGGCAGAAGAGGACCGCCACCTGACTACATTTATAACTCCGTACGGAAGATTCCAGCACTGTCGTGGGCCAATGGGATTTTCAGCAACAGGTGATGCATACTGCCTCCGTGGAGATATGGCACTACAAGGTGTTCCCAACTGTGTGAAAGTTGTAGATGATATCCTCCTTTCCGACGAGGATCTCCCTTCCCACCTACAACACGTGCACCAGATGCTGACCAGATGCCGTCAATATGGCATAACCCTCAACAAGGACAAGTTCACTGTAGCCGCCCCTAAAGTTAACTTTTGCGGTTATGTCTTATCATCCGATGGTATTGCAGCAGACCCTGACAAGGTATCAGCTATACGGGACTTTCCTACACCATCTAACGTGACAGATGTCAGGTCGTTTATGGGTCTTGTCAATCAACTTGCCGACTTCACTCCGGACATCGCAGCAGCAGCACAGCCCCTACGCCCACTTATGAGCCCCAAACGCTCATTCGTCTGGACGCCTGACCATGAGCGAGCATTTAAGAAAGTCAAGACAGCTCTGACTTCACCTCCTGTCCTAGCACCCTTCAATCCTGCCTCGCCTGTAGTTCTACAAACAGATGCCTCACGCCTATATGGTCTCGGTTATGCCCTACTTCAAGATAACGGCCGAAGTCAGATGCGTCTCGTCCAGTGTGGCTCTCGTTTCCTTATGGATACTGAGACTCGTTACGCCACCATAGAGCTGGAGCTACTTGCAGTCACTTGGGCTATAGCTAAGTGCCGCCTCTACTTGTCCGGACTTCAGCATTTCACCTTAATGACTGATCATCGTCCCTTGATACCGATTCTCAATCACTACACTCTGGATGCTATTGAGAATCCACGCCTTCAACGTCTCAAGATGAAAGTGGCCCCCTACATCTTCACTACAGTATGGCGCGCAGGGAAATAACTTTGCATACCAGACGCCCTGTCTCGCTCCCCAACCAGTCGCCCCACACCTGAAGATGAAGAAGAATGCACTACTTCGACTGCACATGTCAGGCGTATCGTTGCCAGCACCGCCACTTCTACTGACGACCAGGCAACAGGACCCATCATCGAAGAGGATAAGTCTCTACAAGAAATCCGCATGGCCGCATCTCAGGATCAAGATTACAGTCTTCTCGTTCACTACGTATCCAATGGCTTTCCCACCAACCGCTATGATCTCCACGCTTCCGCCCTCCCGTATTGGAAGCTGCGGGACAACATTTACGCGGATGGAGAGTTGGTATTGTACGGACCCCGGATCGTCATCCCTGCAGCCCTCCGTCGACGCACCTTGGATCGACTCCACGACAGCCACCGAGGGATTGAAGCTACTCGACGTCGTGCAATGCAGACAGTATTCTGGCCAGGCATCAATGCAGATATTAAGAGTAAAGTAGAAAGCTGTGAGGCCTGCCAACAGCTTCTCCCTAGTCAGCAACAGGAACCTTACATGTGTGACGACCACCCATCCCGGCCCTTTGAAAGCGTGTCGGCTGACTTCTTCCACGTAGCAGGGAAATCCTTCCTTGTTATTGCAGATAGACTTTCAGGCTGGCCTGTGGTTGTTCCCTGTGGACGTGACACAACTACAGCCAGAGTTACAAGAATGTTCTGTGTTTTCTTCCGCGAGGTTGGTGTTCCACTCCGCTTACGAACTGATGGAGGACCCCCATTTTCCAGCCACGACTTCAAGCAATTTGCTGACCGCTGGGGAGTTCATCACATCATCACATCTCCACATTACCCTCAGTCTAATGGACACGCAGAAGCTGCCGTGAAAGCTGTGAAACACCTCATCCTCAAGACCGCCCCATCCGGGAACATAGATTGTGAAGCCTTTGATAGAGGACTGATGGAGCTTCGGAATACACCGAACCCTGCTGGACGCTCCCCTGCGCAGATTCTCTATGGCCATCCTCTCCGCACTTGTGTTCCAGCCCACCCCAGATCATTCAAAGAGGAGTGGCAAACCAAGACCGAAGATTACGACCGCCGCACTGCTGCCCAAACCGACCAGGCTGTGAGCCTTTACAACTCTCATGCCCGCCATCTACCCAAGCTCACCATCGGCCAACGAGTGAGGATACAGGATGCAACGACGCTTCGATGGGACAAGATTGGTACCGTGATGGGCCGAGGAATGGCCAGAAGGTATGAAGTACGCCTTCCAAGTGGTCGTGTATGGTTTCGAAACCGACGACATTTACGCCTAGTGGCTAATATAAGTGATGACACCTCTCCCCAAGACCCTGTGTCCCCTTGTTCTGGCCAGGAAAGAGAGCCATCATCCGAACCCTCCAATACCCCTCGTCATTCACCTCGACTAGCTCAGAGAAATTACTGTTCCGCTCGAGACACTGCTACGAGCGTAAAGGGGGAGGGAGGTGTATAGATATCTAATATTATGCCATATATTATTTACATTACATACAGTTATGAACATTACATTTGCTTTATTATTATTTCGTAGAAGAATTATATTTATTTCCATTTATCTTTTCCCATTACATATACTGTAAGACCACTTTTTCATTATGCATCGTGGCAACAATGTAATTAGATGTGTCAACACTGCTTTTCTTTCCGCCATGTGCATATTATAGTCAGTCATTGTTCAGTGGTCACTGTATCGACAAGTATGGGCCTGCTCCCCGCTGCTTGTCACATTTACGTCCGTTTGTCTCCATTATACGGGATTTTAAAGAACCTACTGGTTTAAATTGTCACCCTCCATTACATTTATTACATGGATGTATGTGGCAGTATCACACACAATATGTATAATATATATATTTATATGTATGTATATATATATATATATATATATATATATATATATATATATATATATATATATATATATATATATATATGTATATATATAATGTATATATATGTATATGTGTATATACCTTCAGATATAATCATACATTCATACTAACGCGTATAAATTAAAGTCAGTGTAATCCTGAGGAATATCAATTTCATATTTATACATCTGTTATTTTCTATCTGCAATACTGAACTCATTTACGATATTTTAGTCTAATAATTCCTTCCTACTCTCATGAATATTTCTTTGCAGAGATGATAATATTATTGCATCGAGAAAAGCTATTCCAAGTTGCTGCTGTTAAAGTATTGAAAGAAGTAGAAAACCTTCGAGATCCGATATTAAAGAATTATTTTCTCTATCGGTTGGTGGGACAGAATTGCGTCATTTTTAAAGTAAAGAATTGCGATATATCGTTAAAATAATGTCTCGCCAAATTCATTCTTTATTCATTCGAGATTTACGCTGAATTTACTCCTTGGAATTTTGTGACCTTTATTAGAAATGCATGTAATCAATTATTCGTGTTTTTTCTTCCACTTTTGCATTTTGTATCGATATTTCGTATGTGGATTTTAAGATTTTGCTCAATATCAGTATTTATATACGTCTTTTAAAAGCTAACATTTAAGGTTCGCTCTACGTTCAGTGACATTATTCATTATTTTATTTACCACCATTTGAAGAAGTTTTATTTTGAGACATCTTTAACAGTGTGACAGACGAGCTGTTGTGAATTTAATAAGTTACTTACTTTACTTTGATGGCTGCTTTTCCAGTCCCATACAGCAGGGGAACCCCACTCTCTACAGGACCTCCACTG
Source organism: Palaemon carinicauda (assembly GCF_036898095.1). NCBI lineage: Eukaryota > Metazoa > Arthropoda > Malacostraca > Decapoda > Palaemonidae > Palaemon > Palaemon carinicauda. The sequence goes on from NC_090727.1 coordinate 696,887, forward strand.
TCGTTTTACCTTGTTCGTTCAGAGTATTTATCTTGTCAAGTCACATATTGTTAATTTACTGTTAAATCGTCACTGTCAAAAGACTTATGACATTAGACAGTCTTCAGTTTCCGCTTGAAAGCCTTAATGTCTTCAATCATTCGAATGTTTCGTGGGAGCTTATTATATAGTCCCGGGGCCGCATATTTAAAGGCTCTGGAGCCTAAAGTAGACATAAATCTAGGTTCCAACAGTTTGAAGCCATCTGTAACTATTCTCGTGTCAACACGATTTGTTGGCTGCGCAATATGTAGCAATTCTCTAAGTATTTTGGACGACCGGTTCTGATAACTTAGTGGGTTATTGTACATATTTTAAATTCAATTCTCGCTTTAATCGGCAGCCAGTGTAAATCAATTAGCATAGGGGTGATCCTTTCTCTAGGTAGGACACCTTTTATCAGCCTTGCTCCTCTGTTTATTATGTTTTGTAATTTCTTAACTTGAACTTTTGGTAAATTGTAGTAGATAGAGTTGCAGTAGTCAGTCCTGGTAATAACACAGTTTATCACAAGTTTCTTAACAGAATTTTCGTCCAGGTACTTTTTATAAACGCAATATTTCTTAGATGATAACCAGCACTTTTATTACATTATTTATTTGGGCATTTAGAGACAGGTTACAGTTAAGAAATACACCTAGATTTCCAACTTTACTAGATATCGGCACCGGGTCATTATTTATGTTCATTTGAATATCACATAAGTTTCTCACGCTGTTTCTCTTGCCCACCACCATGATTTCAGTTTTATTCTTATTTAATTTTAGTTGTTTGAATATCATCCATTCTCTAAAACTATCAAGGATTCGGTTTAGAGTTTCAGTAGTGTCATGTATATCATTTATGGAGAAGTAAAATTGTTTGTCATCTGCAAATAGTTTAAACTTCACGCCTTGCCTTTGTAGCATTTTCGATAGACCAATAGTATAGATGCAGAATAAGATTGGGCCAAGTACATTCCCCTGGGGTACCCCTCTGTTTAAGGGTTCATATGATGAATAAGAATTTCCAATTTGTACACAGTAATTTTTTACCAACCAAGTAGTCTTTCAGGTATCCGAAAGCTTGATCTTCAACGCCGATGGACCGTAGATCATTTAGTAGCAGTTCATGCACAACTATATCAAAAGCAGCACTGAGGTCGAGCAATATTAAAATACCACATTTATTTTCATCCATCATTTCTAGCATATCATTTACAACAGAACAGATGGCTGTCTCCGTAGAGTATAGTTTTCTGTAGGCAGATTGGTTATCAGGCAAAGCTTCTATTACTTCTAAGTGGCTGACTAGTTGTTCAAGAATTACATTTTCAAGCACTTTTGAGACAAAGGATAGATTCGAAATAGGTCTATACTAGCTTAATTCCTGGTAGTCCAGTGCATTTTTCAGAACTGGTGTGACTAAAGGCATTTTTTCAGATTTAGGAAACTTACATTTATCAATACTTGCATTTGCTATTCTCATTATTATTTAGAGCTAACGTGGACGATATTTATTTGCGATGGTAACTAAAAGATGTATCGTTATGCAGAGGGTATTATTCCTGATCCGGGCTAATGCTATGTTTTAGTTTTATTTACCTTATCAGTATGTTGGTTGAGGAGGCGTTATTTCGTTATTCATTAGTGAACTTACAGTAGAGTACAGTACAGTACAGTACGGTACGGCTCGGTATAGTACAGTACAGTGCGGTACGGCACGGTACAGTACAGTACAGTACAGTACGGTACGGTACGGTACGGTACAGTACAGTACAGTACAGTACGGTACAGTACAGTACAGTACGGTACAGCACAAAGCAAAGGTCAGATTTTAAGACAAATTCCCATGTGGTGGGCTATGTGGTAACGTCCCTGGGTTGTGAACGCCAGGATGTGGTTAGTCCCGCTCAAACTCGTTAGTTCGTTTGGTCGTTGCAACATTACCATCCTTGTTAACTAAGGAGCGTATAGATCTATCTGCTGAGTCATCAGCAGCCGTTGCGTAGCCCTCCTTGGTCTTAACTTGGGTGGAGAGGACACTTGGGCATTGTCCTGCTTGATGGGGCAATGTCACCGTCCTTTGCCTCTGCTATTCAGGAGTGGCCTTTAAACCTTTATAGTTTAGCGTCATTGCCTTAGTGGAATTTCATCTCTGAACCGAGACGTTTTTCCCGTGAATGTTCAAGTAATTTATAGGTACATTTAATGT
>NC_090727.1:701618-704118 GCF_036898095.1 Palaemon carinicauda
ATGATATTATACTTTCCATACTTGTATTATTCCCATGGTGTCTTCCAGTCATTTCCGAACCAATTAGGATCAAACTATTATGGGATAAGTCGTAAACAATAAAGGAAGGATTTTCAATTTCGTTAAGTAGGGATTGATAATGATTTCCATTATGAGTCTCATTAGAAATTCACGATGGGCAGAGCAAATCCACATCTCGGTCTGCTGACTCATCATGAAAGCTTATTCGGATCGAGATTTTATGATGCACAATCTGTTCTTATATGATAGAATCTCTCTCTCTCTCTCTCTCTCTCTCTCTCTCTCTCTCTCTCTCTCTCTCTCTCTCTCTCTCTCAGTTCTATCATAATGTTTCCTTTTGCAATGAACAAATATGGCTGCCCAATACCAGTTTGTTTTCGCAAAAATTTGTTCTTGTTTAGTAATGCTTCAGAAAAAGAACAAGTTTTGTTGTAAAGAAAATATATACTTTATTTGCGATACATTAGAGGTTTCATTTAAAACTTAAACATTTTTTTTCTCCTTCATTTCCCAGAGGAAATGACAAATTGTTTTCACTCAGGTTGAGCATATGTTGTTGCAATTCAAATTTAAATAAGTATTTGCATGGTTTTGATTTCACGAAATGTCACCTATAGTATTTCAGCGAGTCATTTATAAATACTGAAAAACAATGGAAATTTTAAACCAGTGCATTTGTTACTCACCTGAAATTCACGTCAATATACTTTGTTGTGAAGTGGTCATATTGATAGGTAGACATTTTGCAAAATTATGCAAATGATAATGGGAGGTGAAAAATAATGGGATCTTTATTGTGAATATAAAAGTTGAGTATTGCACATATTTAGAATGAATGTTTCAAGTAGAATTTAATTTTTATATTCCCGATATCTTGCATAAATTCATTACCATTTTACAAATCATTTTGTAGCGAATATCATGGGCAGAAGATTAATGAGGAGTCTGTTCATCTTACACCCAAGTTTTTTTCCCTTGAAAACTGAAACCTTATTAAGGTATTCACTGTAAAGCAAGTCTCTTTCCACCCTCCCCCAAATTGATATTCGAATCAAGCACACACTAACATAAAACCATTTTATACATATTCCGGTATATTAATAATTTGAGGAATGAGAATCAAAATTACTGCAAATGTCGATGATGCCCGAAAACAAATAACGAAAACTTCCTATTTTCTAAAACGAAAACAGAGAGAGAGAGAGAGAGAGAGAGAGAGAGAGAGAGAGAGAGAGAGAGAAAGAGAGAGAGATGACTGTATCATCTCTATTGTATGGGCTCAGATGGACTTGTGTTCCATAAAAGGAAATAACGAGGTATTACGTTAATTCTTCCGTTCACTCGTTCACTTTCAGAATGTAAAAATACCAAAAATTGCTTCATACTTTTAGAAACTCTTCGCATACGAAGACTTTCTAATTAGAAACGACATTCTTTGCGGCATTATGTTTCTTTTCATGATCCTCCATGAATATGTGTTGCTAAGTGGAGCACTGGCCACTGAACCTTTAATGTAATTATGTGGGTTAAGATAAGCACACATCCTAACTAAACTAATCTCTCTCTCTCTCTCTCTCTCTCTCTCTCTCTCTCTCTCTCTCTCTCTCTCTCTCTCTCTCTCACACATATGAAGAAAATTTTGCCTATCCATCGATCCAACTAAAGGGGAAAATAGTCATGTTGGGGAGGTGGGGGTAGCGTTGGTAAATGATAAAGACTGTGTAAAGTAACCAACCCTTATTCAAACCCGAAGATCCTTTAGTCATTATTTTAATATCGATTTCAAACAATCGATTGCTCTGCTTGGGTTCTTTTCATATTAGAACATAACTGTAATTCAGCTCAGAAACGTGTTCGGTATTTGTCGGGTCATTCATTAAATGAAATTACTGCAGAGATTCTGTGTTATTCTTGTAGCCTTTGAAGACAGGAAATCTGTGAACTGTCAACTTGTAGTTATACAACACCTTTCATGAAGTGTATCGAACATGTGCTTACACACATACTTTAGAAGAAATCATTGTAAGCTAAATCCTTATAAAATGTATAGATTAAGGTTATTCTAAATTAATTTAAAAGTATCATAAGGTGCCCTAATGGGAATTTGTATAGCAAAGCGATGAAAAGACTATCGGTCAAGGAAATTTAACATCAGAGGTAAAAAAAGACCGAAGTCTTTCTCTTTTCCTTAAACTTGACGAATGATAAATAATGCATTCAGATTTTATTATCCATGGGCTATTTGAATGTAATGCGTAACCTTATATTGATATCCTGTGTTCAGTTACGATATGAATTTAAATTTCAGCACTCCAAATCTGAACACTGGTATTTATTTTCTTGGCAATGGTAAAACATTGGTGTAAATAAACCTTTATTTCTTCTTAGAGATTAAAGTCTAAGCGCAAGTGTGTAAGCGGTCATAGACGACTTTTTTTATTTTAAGCAGTATAGAATGTCAGCCCTTTTTTCTCTGCAA
>NC_090727.1:714118-744118 GCF_036898095.1 Palaemon carinicauda
GTAGATAATATTTATTTAGAATATAATGTATATATATATATGTATATATATATATATATATATATATATATATATATATATATATATATATATATATGTATGTATATGTATATGTATATATATAATATATATATATACATATAATATATTATATATATATTATATATAAATTAATGTAATTTCTTGATATATAATTTTTTTCAGTAAAACTAAATGTCAACTAATTTTATCCCCTAATTGTATTTAAAAGTTTCAATAAAGGCAAGTAAGAAAGTAATTTAGATCCTGGAAGGGAAAAACAATATACTGTATATTTTTTTTTCTCGCATAATTCTTGAGAATCTTTGGCTTAGAGAATTTTGTTGGTAAGGGTGGTGAAGTGAATATTAAATTGCTGTTCCACTTTGTTTGTTGTGTTAAGCGCCTTATTATTTCCTTGGTTGAGGACAGAATTCCGAGAAGCGTGCTGCAGTATCAATTTAGGAATGTCAATTGTAAAGCTGAGCTTTGTATATTTATGTGAATGTTGTATGACCTCCGAAATAATAGATAGTTATTGCTGAACAGAACCTTGAAAAAAAACATCTCGCTTCAAGTTGAAAAAGTTTCATGTAAACAAACGCTTGAAAACATTACTACGATGCTATGCAACTGCGGCTTGTTTTGTTGTATTTTATATGAATATATAATAAAATTGGGTTAACAAATGTATTGCTAATTAATAGTTATGTCACATCTCATAATACATCCATAAATATATGAAAATTTACTGTGCCAGACGATAAATCACGGTAGAATTGCTGCTGGGAGAGGTTTTAAAAACCTCAATTTCTTTTTTCCAAAAATGACTAAGTTAATATAGGGTGCGTCTTGCCACTTAAGTAGTGTCATATGATACGGGAAATGCTGTAATAATTAGCTTAAGAAATGTGAGTCATAGAACTGGCTTTCTTGATGCAACATATTGTAGTGGTTTGCGGACTGTGGCCAGAAGTAGCACCCGAACTGCCTATAATAGTGTCCGAATGCCGACCACAACCCGACGTTCACTACACAACAAATATACAACGGTGGAATACCCCAAAAAAACCTAAGTAACAGGTCAAGAGAACGGAGCACTGGGCACCACCCCTTGATTTATACTGGGCAAGGGGACCCAGCTAGACTCTTACTTCCTAAATTCTCTTTCCTTGGGCTAACTGGATTAACATGTAAGATGACCATTGATTCATTTCTGGGAAATTAGCAGAATTTATATAGCTCTATATTCTTGGGTAAAGAAATGTCCAAACATTAGGTGAAAGGGAAAGATTTTTTAACTGATAACGGGACACTGTGGGAGGAAATAATTATGATAAATAACTTATTAGAAAGATTAAAAAAAACAGTGGCTGAGAAAGGGACATCATGGTGTAAGGAACTGGAATAAATTTCAGTCTTCATAAAAACAAAAAAAATATTTGTTAATGAAACAAAAAAAAAAATCAGAGATAAGACACGGAATAAGGTAATTAGGGGTACCACAGGAGTTAGAAAACTATCAGATAAGATCCAAGAAAGTAGACAGGTGGTATGGTCATGTCATGAGAAGAAATGAACAGTATACTAGGAGGAGAGTGATGAAATGGAGGTACAGGGAACGAGAAGGAGAGGGAGACCAAAGGGAAGGTGGATAGACTGTATCACAGATGACCTCAATCAAAGGGATTAACCGTTGATGAAGTGTGGGACAGCGGTAGATGGAGAACGCTGGCCAGAAACATCGACCCCACATAAAAGTGGGAAAAGATGCAGACAAAGAAAAACTCGAAATTCGGCAAAAATCAACTGTTGCCAGACAAAAGATGAAAATAATCTGTAGTATTTTGATTGCAAAAATTGCAATATTGTGAGCTCGTCTAATGCCGTCAAATTAATCTGTCAGCCATTAGGAATCCACTGACAGCGTTATCAGTTTTTCCTATTATTTGCTTTGATACTTCTTTTCTTTTGGCGTAACTGATAAAAAATTTTTCCTATTGGTATCAATGTTATTGAGATGAGCTTCTCTGTTGATAGATATGTTCAGTATGTGAGACTTTCAACATACTAGTTTTTCTTGGTCCTTCCTTATGAAGCGCTTTCTTCAACTCATGCAGTTGTCGAAGCTCTCCATGCCTTATTACACGTTTAGCACTAGTAAGGGCTGTTCGAGATTGGCTAGCCCTATCTTGCAACCCTGAATCTTTAAGCAATTGTGAAAACTGACCTCGAAGCTTGGGTCATTTCATAAAACGGTTGCTCTTCTAGTCCCCGACGACGACACTCCTATTTTGAATTTTCATAACCTGCTAATTTTATATTGAGCCATTCTCTGAAAAACCACACAATTGTTATTTACTGACCAATGAATGAGAAAGGAAATTATTTATAGAAAATCTTTATTTGGTAAACAACACTACGCAAATATTTTTACAGGAAGTATGATACATAAATTATATTCAAATCAAAGGCACATACATAGCGTCATTAAAATTAATCACAAAAAACCTCATTTAATGTCAAAAATAAGATAATAAAAAAAAAAAAAACTATCAGATGTACACAGGAGCTTAACGAATGCCTTAAAGTTTGTAATTTGACAGTCAGACAATTTGAGTAATTATTTCCGATACAATGAACACTTTAGAGCAAAACTTCTTATTTGCTCAACCTTTCATTCTTTCAATTAATGTTGAAATAAAATAGTGGTTTGTGTCTAAGAAAACTTTAATTGTTTGTGGCTATGAAATAGATATTGTATACACTGTATTGTTATTAGAAACTTAATTTTGAATACCCCTCTGTACCCTCCAAAAATGTCTTAATCAGTGGCTGGGTTCTGTCTGCCGAGTCCATCTTGTTCAGTATTCTCTTTGACCTGGAAGGCTGGAATACACTTGGTATTTTTTATCCAGACGGTCTTCAGTTACCATAACCAAGACCACAAAATTTTGATGCACTATTCCAGTACAAAGGAATCTCCTTCAAGGGATACAGCATACTAAAAGACTTAACACTTTTTACTTTTGCATTTTATACATTATAAAGAAACAGTACAAGTTAATATTTACCATAGGAACACTGCATGCTGGAACAAGCGAGACTTCTTCCCTCTGCTGAGTCCATCTTGTAAATTATTTCCTTTGACCTGGATGGCTGGAATCTACTGGGCATTGCTAATTTGTCTCTCAATGGCTCTTGATCCAGAAGGTTCTCAGTTGTCCACAAACCGTTGTTTTACTATTTCAAAACAATGGAATCTCCTTCAGGGGACACACCATACTAAAAGACTTCCCACTTTTCATTTCTACATTTGTTCACATGATAAAAAGTACAAGTGATTCTACCAAGGAACACCGCATACTGAAACAAGTGAGATTTCTTCCCTCTGCTGAGTCCATCTTGTAGATTATTCCATTTGCCCTAGAAGGCTGGAATACACTTGGCATTGACAGTTTATTTCTTAATTGTCCTTGATCCAGAAGATCCTTAGTTACCACAAGCGCACGAACTCTTCATCCGGTATTCAATTACTGGAATCTCCTTCAGGTTACACACTTTACTAAAAGATGTCGCACTTTTTTTTTGCTACATCTGTCCAAATGACTAGGAAACCGTGCTAGTGAATCTTTATCAAGAACACTGTATATTGGAACAAGTGAGACTTCTTCCCTCTGCCGAGTCCATCTTGTAGATTATTTCTTTTGACCTGGAAGGCTAGAATACACATGCTATTGACAGTTTATCTCTTAAATGCTCTTGATCCAGAAGGTCCTTAGTTACCATAATCACACAAACTCTTGATCTACTATTCCTGTCCAGTGGAATCTCCTTCAGGTGGCACTGCTTACTAAAACACCCCACACTGGTTTTTTCTGCATCCATCCACATGATTAACAAACAGTACAGGTGAATTTTTATCAGGGAATAATGCATACTCGAACAAGGGAGACGACTTCCTCCAGCTGAGTCCATTTTCTAGATTATTCACTTTGCCCCGCAATTCTAGAATGCATTTGGCATTGACAGTTTATCTCTTAAATGTTCTTGATCCTAAAGGTCCTTCGTTACCATAATCGAAAAAACTCCTGATCCACTATTCCAGTACTGTGGAATCTCCTTCAGGGGACACAGCATACTAAAAGACATCATACTTGTTTTTTCTGCATCCATCCACATGATAAAGAAAGAGTACAGGTGAATCTTTATCAAGGAACAGTGCATACTAGAACAAGTGAGACTGTGGCGGGATGTAAACAAAAACAAACCCCCACACCTTTGATCACTCTTACTTCCAAAATATCCCACAACACAAACTTTCCCCTTACTTTATTTCAAACTGGACTATTGCACGAAGGGAAAAACAAACAAAACATAACCTTAAATTCAACAGACAAAATTTGTTGGATAAATAGATATCGGTGCGTAAGGGTACCGAGAACTCTCCAATAATCGGGAAAACAATAGCCTTTAAATATACCCAACACCGTCAGTCCACATACAGTACTGAAAACACTTACTTCACACACAGTACCGAAAAATACTTAAACACTAAAACAAAATCACAACACTAAAACACCAATCGTCATATATAACCCAGCAAAAATAATCAAACTTAATACTAAAACATACGAGAATTTCTTAAATTGATATTTGTGTGTGGCCACCGTCGTCCACAGACACTACACACTGCCACCAGTCTTTGTAACCAATTGCCTCCACTGTTCTTGATCCTTAAGGCCCTTAGTTACCATAATCACAAAAACTCCTGATCCACTATTCCAGTACTGAGGAATCTCCGTCAGGGGACACAGCATACTAAAAGACATCACACTTGTTTTTTCTGCATCCATCTACATGATAAAGAAACAGTACAGGTGAATCTTTATCAAGGAACAGTGCATATTAGAACAAGTGAGACTTCCTCCCTCTGCTGAGTCCATATTGTAGATTATTTCTTTTGACCTGGAAGGCTGGAATGAACTTGCCATTGACGGTTTATCTCTTAAATGTTCTTGATCCTTAAGGCCCTTAGTTACCATAATCACAAAAACTCCTGATCCACTATTCCAGTACTGAGGAATCTCCGTCAGGGGACACAGCATACTAAAAGACATCACACTTGTTTTTTCTGCATCCATCCACATGATAAAGAAACAGTACAGGTGAATCTTTATCAAGGAACAGTGCATACTAGAACAAGTGAGACTTCTTCCCTCTGCAGAGTCCATATTGTAGATTATTTCTTTTGACCCGGAAGGCTGTAATGCACTTGCCATTGACAGTTTATCTCTTAAATGTTCTTGATCCTTAAGGCCCTTAGTTACCATAATCACAAAAACTCCTGATCCACTATTCCAGTACTGAGGAATCTACCTCATTGGACACAGCATACTAAAAGACATCACACTTGTTTTTTCTGCATCTATCCACATGATAAAGAAACAGTACAGGTGAATCTTTATCAAGGAACAGTGTATATTAGAACAAGTGAGACTTCTTCCCTCTGCTGAGTCCATATTGTAGATTATTTCTTTTGACCCGGAAGGCTGGAATGCAATTGCCATTGACAGTTTATCTCTTAAATGTTCTTGATCCTTAAGGCCCTTAGTTACCATAATCACAAAAACTCCTGATCCACTATTCCAGTACTGAGGAATCTCCCTCATTGGACACAGCATACTAAAAGACATCACACTTGTTTTTTCTGCATCCATCCACATGATAAAGAAACAGTACAGGTGAATCTTTATCAAGGAACAGTGCATACTAGAACAAGTGAGACTTCTTCCCTCTTCTGAGTCCATGTTGTAGATTATTTCTTTTGACCCGGAAGGCTGGAATGCACTTGCCATTGACAGTTTATCTCTTGAATGTCCTTGATTCTTAAGGCCCTTAGTTACCATAATAGCAAAAACTCCTGATCTACTATTCCAATACTGTGGAATCTCTTTCAGGGGACACAGCATACTGAAAGACATCACATGTTTTTTCTGCATCCATCCACATGATAAAGAAACAGTACAGGTGAATCTTTATAAAGGAACAGCGCATACTAGAATAAGTGAGACTTCTTCCCTCTGCTGAGTCCATATTGTAGATTATTTCTTTTGACCTGGAAGGCTGGAATGCACTTGCCATTGACAGTTTATCTCTTAAATGTTCTTGATCCTTAAAGCCCTTAGTTACCATAATCACAAAAACTCCTGATCCACTATTCCAGTACTGTGGGATCTCTGTCAGGGGACACAGCATACTAAAAGTCATCACACTTGTTTTTTCTGCATCCATCCACATGATAAAGAAACAGTACAGGTGAATCTTTATCAAGGAACAGTGCATACTAGAACAAGTGAGACTTCTTCCCTCTGCTGAGTCCATATTGTAGATTATTTCTTTTGACCTGGAAGGCTGGAATGCACTTGCCATTGACAGTTTATCTCTTAAATGTTCTTGATCCTTAAGGCCCTTTGTTACCATAATCGCAAAAACTCCTGATCCACTATTCCAGTACTGTGGAATCTCTGTCAGGGGACACAGCCTACTAAAAGACATCACACTTGTTTTTTCTGCATCCATCCACATGATAAAGAAACAGTACAGGTGAATCTTTATCAAGGAACAGTGTATACTAGAATAAGTGAGACTTCTTCCCTCTGCTGAGTCCATATTGTAGATTATTTCTTTTGACCCGGAAGGCTGGAATGCAATTGCCATTGACAGTTTATCTCTTAAATGTTCTTGATCCTTAAGTCCCTTAGTTACCATAATCACAAAAACTCCTGATCCACTATTCCAGTACTGAGGAATCTCCGTCAGGGGACACAGCATACTAAAAGTCATCACACTTGTTTTTTCTGCATCCATCCACATGATAAAGAAACAGTACAGGTGAATCTTTATCAAGAAACAGTGCATACTAGAACAAGTGAGGCTTCTTCCCTCTGCTGAGTCCATATTGTAGATTATTTCTTTTGACCCGGAAGGCTGGAATGCACTTGCCATTGACAGTTTATCTCTTAAATGTTCTTGATCCTTAAGGCCCTTACTTACCATAATCACAAAAACTCCTGATCCACTATTCCAGTACTGAGGAATCTCCGTCAGGGGACACAGCATACTAAAAGACATTACACTTGTTTTTTCTGCATCCATCCACATGATAAAGAAAGAGTACAGGTGAATCTTTATCAAGGAACAGTGCATACTAGAACAAGTGAGACTTCTTCCCTCTGCTGAGTCCATATTGTAGATTATTTCTTTTGACCCGGAAAGCTGGAATGCACTTGCCATTGACAGTTTATCTCTTAAATGTTCTTGATCCTTAAGGCCCTTAGTTACCATAATCACAAAAACTCCTGATCCACTATTCCAGTACTGTGGAATCTCCGTCAGGGGACACAGCATACTAAAAGATATCACACTTGTTTTTTCTGCATCCATCTACATGATAAAGAAACAGTACAGGTGAATCTTTATCAAGGAACAGTGCATATTAGAACAAGTGAGACTTCCTTCCTCTGCTGAGTCCATATTGTAGATTATTTCTTTTTACCCGGAAGGCTGGAATGCACTTGCCATAGACAGTTTATCTCTTAAATGTTCTTGATCCTTAAGGCCCTTAGTTACCATAATCACAAAAACTCCTGATCCACTATTCCAGTACTGAGGAATCTCCCTCATTGGACACAGCATACTAAAAGACATCACACTTGTTTTTTCTGCATCCATCCACATGATAAAGAAACAGTACAGGTGAATCTTTATCAAGGAACAGTGCATACTAGAACAAGTGAGACTTCTTCCCTCTGCTGAGTCCATATTGTAGATTATTTCTTTTGACCCGGAAGGCTGGAGTGCACTTGCCATTGACAGTTTATCTCTTAAATGTTCTTGATCCTTAAGGCCCTTTGTTACCATAATCGCAAAAACTCCTGATCCACTATTCCAGTACTGTGGAATCTCTGTCAGGGGACACAGCATACTAAAAGTCATCACACTTGTTTTTTCTGCATCCATCCACATGATGAAGAAACAGTACAGGTGAATCTTTATCAAGGAACAGTGCATACTAGAACAAGTGAGACTTCTTCCCTCTGCTGAGTCCATATTGTAGATTATTTCTTTTGACCCGGAAGGCTGGAGTGCACTTGCCATTGACAGTTTATCTCTTAAATGTTCTTGATCCTTAAGGCCCTTTGTTACCATAATCGCAAAAACTCCTGATCCACTATTCCAGTACTGTGGAATCTCTGTCAGGGGACACAGCATACTAAAAGACATCACACTTGTTTTTTCTGCATCCATCCACATGATAAAGAAACAGTACAGGTGAATCTTTATCAAGAAACAGTGCATACTAGAACAAGTGAGGCTTCTTCCCTCTGCTGAGTCCATATTGTAGATTATTTCTTTTGACCCGGAAGGCTGGAATGCACTTGCCATTGACAGTTTATCTCTTAAATGTTCTTGATCCTTAAGGCCCTTAGTTACCATAATCACAAAAACTCCTGATCCACTATTCCAGTACTGAGGAATCTCCGTCAGGGGACACAGCATACTAAAAGTCATCACACTTGTTTTTTCTGCATCCATCCACATGATAAAGAAACAGTACAGGTGAATCTTTATCAAGGAACAGTGCATACTAGAACAAGTGAGACTTCTTCCCTCTGCTGAGTCCATATTGTAGATTATTTCTTTTGACCCGGAAGGCTGGAATGCACTTGCCATTGACAGTTTATCTCTTAAATGTTCTTGATCCTTAAGGCCCTTAGTTACCATAATCACAAAAACTCCTGATCCACTATTCCAGTACTGTGGAATCTCCGTCAGGGGACACAGCATACTAAAAGACATTCACACTTGTTTTTTCTGCATCCATCCACATGATAAAGAAACAGTACAGGTGAATCTTTATCAAGGAACAGTGCATACTAGAACAAGTGAGACTTCTTCCCTCTGCTGAGTCCATATTGTAGATTATTTCTTTTGACCCGGAAGGCTGGAATGCACTTGCCATTGACAGTTTATCTCTTAAATGTTCTTGATCCTTAAGGCCCTTAGTTACCATAATCACAAAAACTCCTGATCCACTATTCCAGTACTGTGGAATCTCCGTCAGGGGACACAGCATACTAAAAGACATCACACTTGTTTTTTCTGCATCCATCCACATGATAAAGAAACAGTACAGGTGAATCTTTATCAAGGAACAGTGCATACTAGAACAAGTGAGACTTCTTCCCTCTGCTGAGTCCATATTGTAGATTATTTCTTTTGACCCGGAAGGCTGGAATGCACTTGCCATTGACAGTTTATCTCTTAAATGTTCTTGATCCTTAAGGCCCTTAGTTACCATAATCACAAAAACTCCTGATCCACTATTCCAGTACTGAGGAATCTCCCTCATTGGACACAGCATACTAAAAGACATCACACTTGTTTTTTCTGCATCCATCCACATGATAAAGAAACAGTACAGGTGAATCTTTATCAAGGAACAGTGCATACTAGAACAAGTGAGACTTCTTCCCTCTGCTGAGTCCATATTGTAGATTATTTCTTTTGACCCGGAAGGCTGGAATGCACTTGCCATTGACAGTTTATCTCTTAAATGTTCTTGATCCTTAAGGCCCTTTGTTACCATAATCGCAAAAACTCCTGATCCACTATTCCAGTACTGTGGAATCTCTGTCAGGGGACACAGCATACTAAAGACATCACACTTGTTTTTTCTGCATCCATCCACATGATAAAGAAACAGTACAGGTGAATCTTTATCAAGGAACAGTGCATACTAGAATAAGTGAGACTTCTTCCCTCTGCTGAGTCCATATTGTAGATTATTTCTTTTGACCCGGAAGGCTGGAATGCACTTGCCATTGACAGTTTATCTCTTAAATGTTCTTGATCCTTAAGCCCTTAGTTACCATAATCACAAAAACTCCTGATCCACTATTCCAGTACTGGGAATCTCTGTCAGGGGACACAGCATACTAAAAGTCATCACACTTGTTTTTTCTGCATCCATCCACATGATAAAGAAACAGTACAGGTGAATCTTTATCAAGAAACAGTGCATACTAGAACAAGTGAGGCTTCTTCCCTCTGCTGAGTCCATATTGTAGATTATTTCTTTTGACCCGGAAGGCTGGAATGCACTTGCCATTGACAGTTTATCTCTTAAATGTTCTTGATCCTTAAGGCCCTTAGTTACCATAATAGCAAAAACTCCTGATCCACTATTCCAGTACTGAGGAATCTCCGTCAGGGGACACAGCATACTAAAAGACATCACACTTGTTTTTTCTGCATCCATCCACATGATAAAGAAACAGTACAGGTGAATCTTTATCAAGGAACAGTGCATACTAGAACAAGTGAGACTTCTTCCCTCTGCTGAGTCCATATTGTAGATTATTTCTTTTGACCCGGAAGGCTGGAATGCACTTGCCATTGACAGTTTATCTCTTAAATGTTCTTGATCCTTAAGTCCCTTAGTTACCATAATCACAAAAACTCCTGATCCACTATTCCAGTACTGAGGAATCTCCGTCAGGGGACACAGCATACTAAAAGTCATCACACTTGTTTTTTCTGCATCCATCCACATGATAAAGAAACAGTACAGGTGAATCTTTATCAAGAAACAGTGCATACTAGAACAAGTGAGGCTTCTTCCCTCTGCTGAGTCCATATTGTAGATTATTTCTTTTGACCCGGAAGGCTGGAATGCACTTGCCATTGACAGTTTATCTCTTAAATGTTCTTGATCCTTAAGGCCCTTACTTACCATAATCACAAAAACTCCTGATCCACTATTCCAGTACTGAGGAATCTCCGTCAGGGGACACAGCATACTAAAAGACATTACACTTGTTTTTTCTGCATCCATCCACATGATAAAGAAAGAGTACAGGTGAATCTTTATCAAGGAACAGTGCATACTAGAACAAGTGAGACTTCTTCCCTCTGCTGAGTCCATATTGTAGATTATTTCTTTTGACCCGGAAAGCTGGAATGCACTTGCCATTGACAGTTTATCTCTTAAATGTTCTTGATCCTTAAGGCCCTTAGTTACCATAATCACAAAAACTCCTGATCCACTATTCCAGTACTGTGGAATCTCCGTCAGGGGACACAGCATACTAAAAGATATCACACTTGTTTTTTCTGCATCCATCTACATGATAAAGAAACAGTACAGGTGAATCTTTATCAAGGAACAGTGCATATTAGAACAAGTGAGACTTCCTTCCTCTGCTGAGTCCATATTGTAGATTATTTCTTTTTACCCGGAAGGCTGGAATGCACTTGCCATAGACAGTTTATCTCTTAAATGTTCTTGATCCTTAAGGCCCTTAGTTACCATAATCACAAAAACTCCTGATCCACTATTCCAGTACTGAGGAATCTCCCTCATTGGACACAGCATACTAAAAGACATCACACTTGTTTTTTCTGCATCCATCCACATGATAAAGAAACAGTACAGGTGAATCTTTATCAAGGAACAGTGCATACTAGAACAAGTGAGACTTCTTCCCTCTGCTGAGTCCATATTGTAGATTATTTCTTTTGACCCGGAAGGCTGGAGTGCACTTGCCATTGACAGTTTATCTCTTAAATGTTCTTGATCCTTAAGGCCCTTTGTTACCATAATCGCAAAAACTCCTGATCCACTATTCCAGTACTGTGGAATCTCTGTCAGGGGACACAGCATACTAAAAGTCATCACACTTGTTTTTTCTGCATCCATCCACATGATGAAGAAACAGTACAGGTGAATCTTTATCAAGGAACAGTGCATACTAGAACAAGTGAGACTTCTTCCCTCTGCTGAGTCCATATTGTAGATTATTTCTTTTGACCCGGAAGGCTGGAGTGCACTTGCCATTGACAGTTTATCTCTTAAATGTTCTTGATCCTTAAGGCCCTTTGTTACCATAATCGCAAAAACTCCTGATCCACTATTCCAGTACTGTGGAATCTCTGTCAGGGGACACAGCATACTAAAAGACATCACACTTGTTTTTTCTGCATCCATCCACATGATAAAGAAACAGTACAGGTGAATCTTTATCAAGAAACAGTGCATACTAGAACAAGTGAGGCTTCTTCCCTCTGCTGAGTCCATATTGTAGATTATTTCTTTTGACCCGGAAGGCTGGAATGCACTTGCCATTGACAGTTTATCTCTTAAATGTTCTTGATCCTTAAGGCCCTTAGTTACCATAATCACAAAAACTCCTGATCCACTATTCCAGTACTGAGGAATCTCCGTCAGGGGACACAGCATACTAAAAGACATCACACTTGTTTTTTCTGCATCCATCCACATGATAAAGAAACAGTACAGGTGAATCTTTATCAAGGAACAGTGCATACTAGAACAAGTGAGACTTCTTCCCTCTGCTGAGTCCATATTGTAGATTATTTCTTTTGACCCGGAAAGCTGGAATGCACTTGCCATTGACAGTTTATCTCTTAAATGTTCTTGATCCTTAAGGCCCTTAGTTACCATAATCACAAAAACTCCTGATCCACTATTCCAGTACTGTGGAATCTCCGTCAGGGGACACAGCATACTAAAAGATATCACACTTGTTTTTTCTGCATCCATCTACATGATAAAGAAACAGTACAGGTGAATCTTTATCAAGGAACAGTGCATATTAGAACAAGTGAGACTTCCTTCCTCTGCTGAGTCCATATTGTAGATTATTTCTTTTTACCCGGAAGGCTGGAATGCACTTGCCATAGACAGTTTATCTCTTAAATGTTCTTGATCCTTAAGGCCCTTAGTTACCATAATCACAAAAACTCCTGATCCACTATTCCAGTACTGTGGAATCTCCCTCATTGGACACAGCATACTAAAAGACATCACACTTGTTTTTTCTGCATCCATCCACATGATAAAGAAACAGTACAGGTGAATCTTTATCAAGGAACAGTGCATACTAGAACAAGTGAGACTTCTTCCCTCTGCTGAGTCCATATTGTAGATTATTTCTTTTGACCCGGAAGGCTGGAGTGCACTTGCCATTGACAGTTTATCTCTTAAATGTTCTTGATCCTTAAGGCCCTTTGTTACCATAATCGCAAAAACTCCTGATCCACTATTCCAGTACTGTGGAATCTCTGTCAGGGGACACAGCATACTTAAAGTCATCACACTTGTTTTTTCTGCATCCATCCACATGATAAAGAAACAGTACAGGTGAATCTTTATCAAGGAACAGTGCATACTAGAACAAGTGAGACTTCTTCCCTCTGCTGAGTCCATATTGTAGATTATTTCTTTTGACCCGGAAGGCTGGAGTGCACTTGCCATTGACAGTTTATCTCTTAAATGTTCTTGATCCTTAAGGCCCTTTGTTACCATAATCGCAAAAACTCCTGATCCACTATTCCAGTACTGTGGAATCTCTGTCAGGGGACACAGCATACTAAAAGACATCACACTTGTTTTTTCTGCATCCATCCACATGATAAAGAAACAGTACAGGTGAATCTTTATCAAGAAACAGTGCATACTAGAACAAGTGAGGCTTCTTCCCTCTGCTGAGTCCATATTGTAGATTATTTCTTTTGACCCGGAAGGCTGGAATGCAATTGCCATTGACAGTTTATCTCTTAAATGTTCTTGATCCTTAAGTCCCTTAGTTACCATAATCACAAAAACTCCTGATCCACTATTCCAGTACTGAGGAATCTCCGTCAGGGGACACAGCATACTAAAAGTCATCACACTTGTTTTTTCTGCATCCATCCACATGATAAAGAAACAGTACAGGTGAATCTTTATCAAGAAACAGTGCATACTAGAACAAGTGAGGCTTCTTCCCTCTGCTGAGTCCATATTGTAGATTATTTCTTTTGACCCGGAAGGCTGGAATGCACTTGCCATTGACAGTTTATCTCTTAAATGTTCTTGATCCTTAAGGCCCTTAGTTACCATAATAGCAAAAACTCCTGATCCACTATTCCAATACTGAGGAATCTCCCTCATTGGACACAGCATACTAAAAGACATCACACTTGTTTTTTCTGCATCCATCCACATGATAAAGAAACAGTACAGGTGAATCTTTATCAAGGAACAGTGCATACTAGAACAAGTGAGACTTCTTGCCTCTGCTGAGTCCATATTGTAGATTATTTCTTTTGACCCGGAAGGCTGGAGTGCACTTGCCATTGACAGTTTATCTCTTAAATGTTCTTGATCCTTAAGGCCCTTAGTTACCATAATCACAAAAACTCCTGATCCACTATTCCAGTACTGAGGAATCTCCCTCATTGGACACAGCATACTAAAAGACATCACACTTGTTTTTTCTGCATCCATCCACATGATAAAGAAACAGTACAGGTGAATCTTTATCAAGGAACAGTGCATACTAGAACAAGTGAGACTTCTTCCCTCTGCTGAGTCCATATTGTAGATTATTTCTTTTGACCCGGAAGGCTGGAGTGCACTTGCCATTGACAGTTTATCTCTTAAATGTTCTTGATCCTTAAGGCCCTTAGTTACCATAATCACAAAAACTCCTGATCCACTATTCCAGTACTGAGGAATCTCCCTCATTGGACACAGCATACTAAAAGACATCACACTTGTTTTTTCTGCATCCATCCACATAATAAAGAAACAGTACAGGTGAATCTTTATCAAGGAACAGTGCATACTAGAACAAGTGAGACTTCTTCCCTCTGCTGAGTCCATATTGTAGATTATTTCTTTTGACCCGGAAGGCTGGAGTGTACTTGCCATTGACAGTTTATCTCTTAAATGTTCTTGATCCTTAAGGCCCTTTGTTACCATAATCGCAAAAACTCCTGATCCACTATTCCAGTACTGTGGAATATCTGTCAGGGGACACAGCATACTAAAAGACATCACACTTGTTTTTTCTGCATCCATCCACATGATAAAGAAACAGTACAGGTGAATCTTTATCAAGGAACAGTGCATATTAGAACAAGTGAAACTTCTTCCCTCTGCTGAGTCCATATTGTAGATTATTTCTTTTGACCCGGGAGGCTGTAATGCACTTGCCATTGACAGTTTATCTCTTAAATGTTCTTGATCCTTAAGGCCCTTAGTTACCATAATCACAAAAACTCCTGATCCACTATTCCAGTACTGAGGAATCTCCCTCATTGGACACAGCATACTAAAAGACATCACACTTGTTTTTTCTGCATCCATCCACATGATAAAGAAACAGTACAGGTGAATCTTTATCAAGGAACAGTGCATACTAGAACAAGTGAGACTTCTTCCCTCTTCTGAGTCCATATTGTAGATTATTTATTTTGACCCGGAAGGCTGGAATGCACTTGCCATTGACAGTTTATCTCTTAAATGTCCTTGATCCTTAAGGCCCTTAGTTACCATAATAGCAAAAACTCCTGATCTACTATTCCAATACTGTGGAATCTCTTTCATTGGACACAGCATACTAAAAGACATCACACTTGTTTTTTCTGCATCTATCCACATGATAAAGAAACAGTACTGGTGAATCTTTATCAAGGAACAGTGCATATTAGAACAAGTGAGACTTCTTCCCTCTGCTGAGTCCATATTGTAGATTATTTCTTTTGACCTGGAAGGCTGGAATGCACTTGCCATTAACAGTTTATATCTTAAATGTCTTTGATCCTTAAGGTCCTTTGTTACCATAATCGCAAAAACTCCTGACCCACTATTCCAATACTTTGGAATCTCCTTCAGGGGACACAGCATACTAAAAGACATCACACTTGTTTTTTTCCATCCACGTGATAAAAGAAACAGTACAGGTGAATCTTTATCAAGGAACACTGCATATTAGAACAAGTGAGACTTCTTCCCTCTGCTGAGTCCATATTGTAGATTATTTCTTTTGACCCGGAAGGCTTGAATGCACTTGCCATTGACAGATTATCTCTTAAATGTCCTTGATCCTTAAGGCCCTTAGTTAGCATAATAGCAAAAACTCCTGATCCACTATTCCAGTACTGTGAAATCTCCGTCAGGGGACACAGCATACTAAAAGACATCACACTTGTTTTTTCTGCATCCATCCACATGATAAAGAAACAGTACAGGTGAATCTTTATCAAGGAACAGTGCATACTAGAACAAGTGAGACTTCTTCCCTCTGCTGAGTCCATATTGTAGATTATTTCTTTTGACCCGGAAGGCTGGAATGCACTTGCCATTGACAGTTTATATCTTAAATGTTCTTGATCCTTAAGTCCCTTAGTTACCATAATCACAAAAACTCCTGATCCACTATTCCAGTACTGAGGAATCTCCGTCAGGGGACACAGCATACTAAAAGTCATCACACTTGTTTTTTCTGCATCCATCCACATGATAAAGAAACAGTACAGGTGAATCTTTATCAAGGAACACTGCATATTAGAACAAGTGAGTCTTCTTCCCTCTGCCGAGTCCATATTGTAGATTATTTCTTTTGACCCGGAAGGCTGGAATGCACTTGCCATTGACAGTTTATCTCTTAAATGTTCTTGATCCTTAAGGCCCTTAGTTACCATAATCACAAAAACTCCTGATCCACTATTCCAGTACTGTGGAATCTCCGTCAGGGGACACAGCATACTAAAAGACATCACACTTGTTTTTTCGGCATCCATCCACATGATAAAGAAACAGTACAGGTGAATCTTTATCAAGGAACACTGCATATTAGAACAAGTGAGACTTCTTCCCTCTGCCGAGTCCATATTGTAGATTATTTCTTTTGACCCGGAAGGCTGGAATGCACTTGCCATTGAAAGTTTATCTCTTGAATGTCCTTGATCCTTAAGGTCCTTGATCCTTAAGGTCCTTCATTACCTTAATCGCAAAAACTCCTGATCCACTATTCCAATACTGTGGAATCTCTTTCAGGGGCCACAGCATACTAAAAGACATCACACTTGTTTTTTCTGCATCTATCCACATGATAAAGAAACAGTACAGGTGAATGTTTATCAAGGAACAGTGCATATTAGAACAAGTGAGACTTCTTCCCTCTGTCGAGTCCATATTGTAGATTATTACTTTTGACCCGAAAGGCTGGAATGCACTTGCCATTGACAGTTTATCTCTTAAATGTTTTTGATCCTTGAGGCCCTTAGTTACCATAATCACAAAAACTCCTGATCCACTATTCCAGTACTGAGGAATCTCCCTCATTGGACACAGCATACTAAAAGACATCACACTTGTTTTTTCTGCATCTATCCACATGATAAAGGAACAGTACAGGTGAATCTTTATCAAGGAACAGTGCATACTAGAACAAGTAAGACTTCTTCCCTCTGCTTAGTCCATATTGTAGATTATTTCTTTTGACCCGGAAGGCTGGAATGCACTTGCCATTGACAGTTTATCTCTTAAATGTTCTTGATCCTTAAGGCCCTTAGTTACCATAATAGCAAAAACTCCTGATCCACTATTCCAGTACTGAGGAATCTCCGTCAGGGGACACAGCATACTAAAAGACATCACACTTATTTTTTCTGCATCCATCCACATGATAAAGAAACAGTACAGGTGAATCTTTATCAAGGAACACTGCATATTAGAACAAGTGAGACTTCTTCCAACTGCTGAGTCCATATTGTAGATTATTTCTTTTGACCTGGAAGGCTGGAATGCACTTGCCATTGACAGTTTATCTCTTAAATGTTCTTGATCCTTAAGGCCCTTAGTTACCATAATCACAAAAACTCCTGATCCACTATTCCAGTACTGAGGAATCTCCGTCAGGGGACACAGCCTACTAAAAGACATCACACTTGTTTTTTCTGCATCCATCCACATGATAAAGAAACAGTACAGGTGAATATTTATCAAGGAACAGTGCATATTAGAACAAGTGAGACTTCTTCCCTCTGCCGAGTCCATATTGTAGATTATTTCTTTTTACCCGGAAGGCTGGAATGCACTTGCCATTGACAGTTTATCTCTTAAATGTTCTTGATCCTTAAGGCCCTTAGTTACCATAATCACAAAAACTCCTTATCCACTATTCCAGTACTGAGGAATCTCCGTCAGGGGACACAGCATACTAAAAGACATCACACTTGTTTTTTCTGCATCTATCCACATGATAAAGAAACAGTACAGGTGAATCTTTATCAAGGAACACTACATATTAGAACAAGTGAGACTTCTTCCCTCTGCTGAGTCCATATTGTAGATTATTTCTTTTGACCCGGAAGGCTGGAATGCACTTGCCATTGACAGTTTATCTCTTAAATGTCCTTGATCCTTAAGTCCCTTAGTTACCATAATAGCAAAAACTCTTGATCCACTATTCCAATACTGTGGAATCTCTTTCAGGGGACACAGCATACTAAAAGACATCACACTGGTTTTTTCTGCATCTATCCACATGATAAAGAAACAGTACAGGTGAATCTTTATCAAGGAACACTGCATATTAGAACAAGTGAGTCTTCTTCCCTCTGCTGAGTCCATATTGTAGATTATTTCTTTTGACCCGTAAGGCTGGAATGCACTTGCCATTGACAGTTTATCTCTTAAATGTTCTTGATCCTTAAGGCCCTTAGTTACCATAATCACAAAAACTCCTGATCCACTATTCCAGTACTGTGGAATCTCCGTCAGGGGACACAGCATACTAAAAGACATCACACTTGTTTTTTCTGCATCCATCCACATGATAAAGAAACAGTACAGGTGAATCTTTATCAAGGAACAGTGCATACTAGAACAAGTGAGACTTCTTTCCTCTGCTGAGTCCATATTGTAGATTATTTCTTTTGACCCGGAAGGCTGGAATGCACTTGCCATTGACAGTTTTTCTCCTAGAAGTCCTTGATCCATAAGGTCCTTCATTACCATAATTGCAAAAACTCCTGATTCACTATTCCAGTACTGTGGAATCTCCTCCAGGGGACACAGCATTCTAAAAGATATCACACTTGTTTTTTCTGCATCCATCCACATGATAAAGAAACAGTACTGGTGAATCTTTATCAAGGAACACTTCATATTAGAACAAGTGGGACTTCTTCCCTCTGCTGAGTCCATATTAAAGATTATTTCTTTTGACCCAGAAGGCAGGAATGCACTTGCCATCCTCTTAATTGTCAGGTTGCTTAGACAACATTAAGATGTTTTATTTTTTCTTGGTCTTTTCTTTCTTATTGTGTAATGGAGACTAAGAACTTTGCAAATCATCTCGATCCACCGCACAAATTAATCTCATTTTGATCCTCAAAAGTATTTACTGTCTTGGGTTTCATATCAATTTCGATATATAAAGTAATTTTATGTTGCTTCTGCTCCTAGTTTGTCTGCATCTTTTACCACTTTTGTGTGGGGTCGATGTTTCTGGCCAGTGTTTTCCATCTACCCATCTTCTTATCCTCCTCCTTCTTCTGATTCTTGTTAGTATTTTGATTCTTCTTTTCCTCCTCCTTTTCATTTTCATTCTCCTGCTTCTCATTTCCATTCGCCTTCTCTTCCAGATTCTTGTTATTTGTTTTTTTTCTTATATTGCTCCCTTCCACTCTCCTTCTCTTTCTGCTAACTTTATCTGTATTCCCCGTGCCAATTTAGTATGGGCATCCTCTCTCAAATTGAAGTTGTCTAATACTCAACTGCACAATCAACATTTGCCGATGGATCTTGTTACAGCAAGTTGCTTCCAATTTGATTTACTCTAACCCATTACGTAAGTATAATATACACACTAAGTCCCGAGTGAAAAACAATTATATCAGTTAATTTCAAAATGTTCATGTTAATTAATGATAAGAATTATCTAAGATTCCGTTAATTTAATGAGCTGGTAGGCCGACGTAGCATAGTAAAATTCTTATAATTGTCTATACATGTCGTTTGCTAGTTATCCAACTACTATATTTGATTTGGTCGCCATCTGTTCTAACAAGAGCAATCTGCCGGCTCAATTTTTTGAGTCCAGAGCGATAGCATAACAATATAAGGCGACCAAGGGCGCTCGGGACTTGTGTGGTATTCTTCCTGTAAACCTCACCACCAGGAATCACCACTTTTGATCTTGCTGCCGGTGTGAGCAGACGTCCTGTTTACCTCTTCCGGCTTTTACTTATTTTCATTCAGCTAGGAAGCTTGCTTCTTAACAACAACTATTCAGTGCTTTCAACTCGTGAATGAGTATTCAACAACGATTGGACATTGATCGAACTTGAAGTTCTTCATCAGACATGGACCAGATTGACCATCCTTCGACTTTAGACCGACCTTCCCATTGTACTTCATGCCGCAAGGCTAAGCTAAGTTGAAAACTTTCATTTGATAACCACTCATTGTGTGTTAATTTTAGGGGAGTTAATTGTAACCTGACTGATGTTTGTGACGAATGTAACACTTGGTCTCTCGGTGAGAGACAGTTGTATGTTAATCATATGTCTACCTTGGCTAAGAAAAGACTTTCTAAGCAAAGACTTATTATTATTATTATTATTACTATCCAAGCTACAACCCTAGTTGGAAAAGCAAGATGCTATAACCCCAGGGGCTCCAACAGGGAAAAATAGCCCAGTGAGGAAAGGAAATAAGGAAATAAATAAATGAAGAGAACAAATTAACAATAAATCATTCTAAAAACAGTAACGTCAAAACAGACATGTCATATATAAACTATTAACAGCATCAAAAACAAATATGTCATAAATAAACTATAAAAAGACTCATGTCCGCCTGGTCAACAAAAAAGCATTTGCTCCAACTTTAAACTTTTGAAGTTCTACTGATTCAACCACCCGATTAGGAAGATCATTCCACAACTTGGTAACAGCTGGAATAAAACTTCTAGAGTACTGCGTAGTATCGAGTCTCGTGATGGAGAAGGCCTGGCTATTAGAATTAACTGCCTGCCTAGTATCACGAACAGGATAGAATTGTCCAGGGAGATCTGAATGTAAAGGATGGTCAGAGTTATGAAAAATCTTATGCAACATGCATAATGAACTAATTGAACGACGGTGCCAGAGATTAATATCTAGATCAGGAATAAGAAATTTAATAGACCGTAAGTTTCTGTCCAACAAATTAAGATGAGAATCAGCAGCTGAAGACCAGACAGGAGAACAATACTCAAAACAAGGTAGAATGAAAGGGTTCAATGGATCGACTGGCATCGGGTAATCCTACTAGATCTAACTCGGTTGGCGAGGGGTCAGGTGAGTGTGACCGTATGTCAGTAACGTCTGAGGTGATAAACATGTCAGGTGAGCAATGTGTCTGGTCCCCTTCCCCGGTTGGACCTAGTGTAACAGGGTCAGTGACCCTTGAAGAGTGTGTTGCCGCAGCAGAAGAACGTTGGGGGTCTCAATTGGGGTCTGTTAACTCTAGAATTGATACCTTAGCCTTAGGTCTTCAGAATGTGGCCTCTCAATTAGGCACACTAACTACTCTTTTCAGCTCCCTCGGTCCTGCTCTTGGTCTCCCCATTCTACCCTTTGCTGAAGGAAGGACTCATGCTGAACCGGCCCTAACGGGTTCCGGGTGTGAGCCCGCCCCGATGCAGAGCAGGTCCGGAGTAATGTCGTACTCCCCTATTAGCTCAGAGTTAGATGTTAGGGGTAGTGACGGTGGTAGATGCTTCAACCAGACCGGAAAGGGGCAAGCAGGGTCACAGCTGACTGCACCTTCCAGTCTTCCTTGTGGGGATAATGCCCTTCAGGTAACCTCCATTTGTCCTGTATCGGACGAGGGTTCGTCAGGGAGGGTTTTGGGAGAGAGCGGCACTCTCCAGCTACAGGGTGAATGGGTAGGGAATGCTATTGCTTCCCATTCCCCTGGGAATCAAGATAATGTAATTGTGAGAGGTTCTAAGGAACACCCTGATGGTCTTGAGAAGGGTAGGGTCGAAGCCCAGGTACATGCTGCACCAGATTGGTCTCCAGTCAGGGCTCCTTCATTGTCTTCTTCGCGAACCCCTCGAGAGGGGCGCTTATCGTCAGAGCCGTCGGCCATCATGAGGGCAGCCTGGAGGTTTGCTCCAGAGGTTGGGGATGACATCCAAGGCTTGGAGGAGGGCGACATTCCATAGTCTGCTTTTCGAAGGATGATTGCCTTCACCCAAGAGGCTTTAGTGGAATCAAAATCGAACATTACAGTGCAGGAACCTGGCGAGTTCCCTTCGGTATCCAGATTTTTGGAGGACACTCGTCAGTCAAAGAAACGGAATCCTATTCCACGGTGGTTGACAGGAGAATTTCTCAGACATGGGAGACAAGTGGTCACCAAGAAGTTGGCAGAGTATGCGGAAGGTGACAAGCCTCACTTTCCATCTTCTATCTTGGCTAAAAACAGGAGGGCCTATTTAGCTATTGGAGAGGATCCTCCAGCTCCATCTCCAGTGCCTCTTAACCCTTCATGGGAGGATATGACCAACCTCCAGAAAAACCATAAATCGTTAGTGGGTGTTTCTTTGGAGGATTGTGCCAAGCTCGAGCTGTCGACTAGAACAGTTCAGGAGAATCTGAACATGATGGAGTGGCTTTGGGGTTCACTGATAGGCCTTCTGTCAGAACCAGGAGCCTTGGAGCAGTATCGACCCCTTTACCATCAGTTGGCCAACTCCATAAACCTCTCCATCAAGTCATCCATGACTGAGATATGTCTTCAAGAAGCATATCTGACTTCACGGAGGAGGGACTTCTTCTGGTCCCATGCCCCTCCGTCTCTCTCTGACATTCAGAAGAGAGCGTTGAGGGCTTCCCTTCTCTTTGCAGAGCAGTTGTTCAATGAGGACACACTTGCGTCATCCCTGGAGAGGGCACATCTCAAAGCTAAGGAGACAAGGGAGGACAAGATTCAATCATTGCTTGTAAGGACAGTAGCACAAGCGCAAAGACCTATTCAGCCTAAACCAGTGCCCAAACAGCCCTTGGTCGTAGGTGAGAAGAGACAGGTCAGCTTCCAGACTTCAACATACAAGAAGCCGAGGACAGGTTATCAAGGCCCAGGAATCTCGTCTTCCCATCCTTCTACAACCCAACGACAACCTCAACCTTCTTCTAGCTCGACATCAGCACATAAAGGACAAAGAAGGCCAAAGACAGTTGGCAAAGGTTTTCGTCCATAGGGACTACAGCCCTCGTGTATAAAGATAGGAGGCTGCCTTCAACACCACTGGCAAGCCTGGGAGGACCTGGATCCAGACCCTTGGGTCATTCAAGTTCTGAGGTACGGGTATAGGATTCCGCTCAGCCAGCCTCTTCCATTATCAAACAGTCCAATAGCATTCAACTCGTACCAAGAGTCGTCAGAGAAGGGAAGAGCTCTTCAGGCAGAGTTAGAGGATCTGGCAAGAAAGGGAGCGATAGAATTAGCTTCGCTTCCATTCCTTGGTTTTTAAAGCCTTATGTTTATCGTCTAAAAGGCTTCCGGTTCTTGGAGACCCATCATAGACCTCTCTCGTCTGAATCATTTCGTAATGAAAACTCATTTCAAAATGGAGACTCCAAGGTCGGTCCTTTTGGCGGTCAAACGGAATGACTGGTTCTTCTCACTCGACCTGAAAGACGCGTATCTCCAAGTTCCCATCCACCCTCAGTCCCGACATCTACTGAGGTTTTGCTGGGAACAGGAGGTATGGCAGTTCAAAGCTCTCTGCTTTGGCTTAACGACAGCTCCACAGGTCTTTACTCGTCTTATGGCACCTGTGGGAGCCGCCTTCCACAAGAGAGGCATAAGAATAGTGAGATATTTGGACGATTGGCTATTTCTGTCGAGCTCAGAACAGGAAGCCATATACACGAGGGATGTAGTCCTGAGATTGTGCAAAAAACTGGGCATTCAGATCAACTTAGAGAAGTCGACCCTAATCCCCAGTCAAGTTTCCATCTATCTGGGAATGAAGATAGACTCCTCAATTTTGAAGGC
The DNA here is from genome assembly GCF_036898095.1 of Palaemon carinicauda. Classification (NCBI taxonomy): domain Eukaryota; kingdom Metazoa; phylum Arthropoda; class Malacostraca; order Decapoda; family Palaemonidae; genus Palaemon; species Palaemon carinicauda. The sequence goes on from NC_090727.1 coordinate 738,051, forward strand.
TTTCCCGACACAAGATCGCATCCGGACTCTTCAGGAATGCATCAAATTATTTTTAACGACAAACGCACCTCCAGCCAAACTTTGGATGAGACTCATCGGTCTCCTGTCGTCGCTAATTCTGTTAGTTCCTAGAGGAAGGACGAGAATCAGACCACTGCAACACCAACTCCACAACCTTTGGGATCAAGAGGATCATCATTTTCAGGTTCAATGGACAGAGACGACCAGACAGTCTAATCTGGTGGTCCAATCCAGTGAACTTGAACCAAGGTCTTCTTTTGTCAACTCCTCTTCCAGATATGTTGTTTTCAGATGCTTCGGATTTCGGATGGGGGGCATCAATAGGGGACCAGTTCGTGTCGGGGACATGGGCAGCACAGGAATTGGAGGAATCTATCAATTGGAGAGAACTCAGAGCAATACAGCTTGCTCTCTGTCACTTCAACCATCTGTGCTCTTCAAGAGTCGTCGTAGTGTTCGCCGACAACTCGACGGCTATTTCTTACATAAGGAAGGAAGGAGGGACGAGGTCCCAGAAGCTGGACAGTCTTGCCCAAGAGATTCTGGCCTGGGCAGAGGAAAGAGCGTGACTCTCATGCCTCAGTTCATCATGGGCAAGGCGAACGTGACAGCAGATGCTACGAGTCGAAGAGATCAGATCTTAAACTCCGAATGGACCATTCATTAGCAAGTGGTGGACGATTTGGTTCATCTGTGGCCAGCAACAGTGGATATGTTTGCCACCGCAATGAACCACAGACTTCAGGCTTACTTCAGTCCTCACATCGATCCGGGATCAGTGGGAACAGATGCTATGTTTCAGGACTGGAGGCATCTTCAGGGATATGCATTCCCTCCGTTTCCTCTGATAAGGAACATTCTGCACAAACTGAGGGAGTCCACAGGAGGCAGTCTTACTCTAGTCACACCCTTCTGGCCTCAGAAAGACTGGTTTGTGGACCTCTTAGAGCTGTCGGTAGACACCCCAAGGAGGTTGCCTGTCAGACGGGACCTCCCCAAACAGCCTCATCGACACGTGTTTCATCTCAGACCACAAGCTCTTCAGCTGACTGCATGGAGACTATCCGCAGATTTGCCAGGGATCGAGGAGTCTCCAGGCAGGTGGCCCAGCAAGTTACCTTCGCTCGAAGACCTTCCACTCGTATAAATTACCAGTACAAGTGGAAGATATTCAGGAAGTGGTGTAAGGACACAAAACACTCAATCTCGAACCTGACAGTTGCCAAGATTGCAGATTTCCTGTTATTCCTTCATAAGGAAAAACGTCTATCCGTTCCAGCCATCAGGGGATATAGAGCTATGTTATCCTCGGTTTTCAGATTTGCCTTCAGGGAGATGCTTGAAGATCCAATCATTACCGATCTCATTAGGTCCTTAGAAATAGAAATTCCTAAAAAGGTGATTTCAGCTCCTCCTTGGGACTTGGACGTGGTCCTTAAGGCTTTAACTACGTAGCCTTATGAACCACTAGCATCAGCAGATCTTCGAAACTTGTCCATGAAGGCACTTTTCCTTGTAGCCTTGGCAACTGCAAAAAGGGTTGGGGAATTGCAGGCACTTTCAGCGGGGGTGGCTTGGAGGGGAAGAGACTTTGTTTTGCATTATTTGCCAGAATTCAGAGCGAAAACAGAGTCTTTCAACAATCCACTTCCTCGGGAATTCGTTCTGATATCCCTCTCAGAGAGAGTGGGTAGAGATGATGAAGAGAGACTTCTGTGCCCAGTAAGAGCTCTGCGTTACTACCCAGACAGGACAAAGACTATCCAGCCACGTCCTAGGGCGCTTTTCGTCTCTCCTAAGTGCCCAAACAAAACCTTGTCAAAGAATGCGATGGCCTTCCTTCTTAGACAGGTTATTAAGAGTGCATCGGGGGCATCGCCCACGTCATCAACTCAAGGGAGAGCATCAGGAGCCCACAGTATTAGGGGTATGGCTACTTCACTACGTTTTTGGACCAACACATCAATGTCTTCTATTCTGAAGGCTGCGACGTGGAGGTCTAACTCGGTTTTTTCATCATTTTACTTAAAAGATGTAGAATTAGTATATAATAATGTCCGTTCCTTGGGTCCCATTGTGGCAGCGGGCGGAGTCATTGCTTAACCACTGTCATCACCGTTTCCTCTCCTCTTCGCTGAACTTGGCTGGGGAGATGGAATTATTACGTCATACCTTCACATGCACTGACGATTAAACCCTCTTAATGGAAGTGACACCTTGAGAGGCAGAATCGTTAAGCTCAGGTCCTCAAGCATCAACTATTGAACCCTTTCAATGGAAGTGACACCTTGAAAGGCTTAGATTGTTGAATGCAGGATGCATGTACCACCAATAGAACCCCTTCAACGGAAGTGACACCTTGGAGGGTCTAGATTGCTGAGTACAGGACCTCTCTCAGAAGTCCTAAGTGTTCGAAACATGACCAGACAGTTGGGAGAGGACCACTATGCCTGTAGCTTCGTCAACAGAGCGACCACAGAGGATGCCTAGACAGTAGCTCCCAATGGACTTGGCCCTGACATGGCGACTGACTGACGAACTGACAATTATGCTGTGACACATCGTCAAGTCAATCAAGGTAAGCTACAATTCAGGCAACCTTCCTAGCATCAAACTGATCATTTTCCCCCATCCAGCTAAATGTGGGGAATCGGCAAATGTTGATTGTACAGTTGAGTATTAGACAAATGTAATTTTCAATTTAAAATTAATTTTCTAATACTCACCTGCACAATCAACATTAGATGCCCTCCCACCTGCCCCACTATCAATGATCAGAGCAGTTTCAGGTCTCTCCTACACCTGCAGAGATCAAAAGTGGTGATTCCTGGTGGTGAGGTTTATAGGAAGGATACCACACAAGTCCCGAACGCCCTTGGTCGCCTTACATTGTTATGCTATCGCTCTGGACTAAAAAAATTGAACCAGCAGATCGCTCTTGTTAGAACAGATGGTGACCAAATCAAATATGGTAGTTGGATAACTAGCAAACGACATGTATAGACAATTATAAGAATTTTACTATGCTACGTCGGCCTACCAGCTCATTAAATTAACGGAATCTTAGATAATTATCATTAATTAACATGAACATTTTGAAATTAACTGATATAATTGTTTTTCACTCGGGACTTAGTGTGTATATTATACTTACGTAATGGGTTAGAGTAAATCAAATTGGAAGCAACTTGCTGTAACAAGATCTATCGGCAAATGTTGATTGTGCAGGTGAGTATTAGAAAATTAATTTTAAATTGAAAATTACATATTCTTTTGCAACCTCATGCTGACTTTTCAGTACAATCTCCTTACATATGCTGCCATCTTAAAAGCCTGTTTGCCTCAGGTATTTCAACTCCTAGACGTTCTAGAAGCTCTCTAAGCATGGATTGACAATTGTTCGTCATACGATGGTACCTTTTCAAATTCCACGGTTTATAGAGTTCAGTCATTGCCTCATAGACCTGCCGTGGTGTCAGGTTTTCTATCTGGTATTCATCCTTTACAAAGAACTCAAATTTAGGAGGTGTTAATCTGTAAGAGGGCATCAACCATTTATTTTCTTCAGTGTCTTCTTTTGGTAACCCTTCAAAGTATCGCTCCCTGGACTCCCATTGGAATTTCACGGTGGTATGTATTATATGCATCAGACGGCACATATGGCGAAACGGGTACAGTGATTCCCTGTCAAAATACCTCTCTAGCACTACAATTTTGCAGAATCCCGGGTTGTCGTCCTTTTCATCCCATTCTTCATAATTCTTCCGAAGCATATCTTCAATATCTAGTTGTGGTTGTGAGAAGGGTAGATTTAAGAAAGGGGAGGATTCTGGTTTTGTTTTTGAGAAGAGTGCCTTTAAGAAAGGGGAGGATTCTGGTGGATTTAAGAAGAGGGGGAATTCAAGTGATGAATGTGAGGAAGAACAACCAAGTGTTGAATGTGAGGAGGAAGAATAAAGTGATGAATTTGAGAAGGAAAAATCTAGTGATGAACGTGAGGAGGAAGAATAAAGTGGTGACTGTGAGGAGGAAGAACCAGGTGATGAATGAGAGGAGGCAGAATCAAGTGATGAATGTGAGGTCTCCTCATCCTTTCCATAAAGCCCCACCAAACGAGCGTTGGTTTTATCTTCTCGTCGGAGCTCCTTTTGAAGCCTTTTGACTTCTTTGCTAGTGTTTCTAAAGCCTTTGACTATCCTTTCGTGAAGAATCTCTATACGAAAACCTAAATGCTTAATTTCTATATTCAATCTTGCTATTGTCTCCTCTTGTTCCTTTTGACGATTAGGGTCAGTTGTCTTCTTCACCTGCTCTTCCTCCTGACTCCTTTCATTCTTTTTGTGATACTCCTCTTCCCTTTCCTTCCTATCTTTCAGATACTCTTCCCACCTTTGTGTATCAAAACTTATTCTAATACATACAGGGCAGATTAAATATTCAATGTAATCAAATCCAACCAAGGGTCTAAGAATTTGATTGAGAAAGTGGCCCAAGTAGCACTTGCCACAATCGAACTTTAAACGGGGTTATTGTGATGGACCACCATAACGGAGTCACATTTACGCTGCCTAGCAATTGGGTAATTTTCTCTATCCCATGGGGGAGTGCCATTGTTTATATGATCAACGATTTCTTGTTCAATGAAGGTTCCATTGAGTGGTTGCCCTGCTCTGTCTTTTGGAGAGATTTTTGATGTTTTGTCAATACTCTCCGAATTGTTTATCTTTTCCATCAATTGTTGTCTATCCTTTTTTAGCCTCTCGCTTTTTCTATTCTCTTCCTTCTCCTTGTTTAATTTTTCTTTATTTTTTCTCTTCCCCTTCTCCCCCTTATTCCTCTGATTATTGGTATTCTGTTTTTCCTCCTTTCCATTCTTCTTCTCCTTCTGATCCTTGCTATTCTTGGTCATCTTATTTTCCTTCTTTCCATAAAGTCCTATCAAACTAGCGTTGATTTCTCGTTTTCGTAGAAGCTCCTTTTCAAGTCTTTCAATTTTCTTTCAATTTTCTTTTTATTCTCTATATTTCTTCTGACGATCTTGTTTTTAAATCTCCTTATACAGTCCTTTAAATGCTTCTTTTCTCTCTTCAATTCTTCTATTTTCTTGTTTGGTTCTTCTTCATGATTGGGGGTAATTATCTTCTTTTCCTCTTCTTGCCTCTGATTTTTTCATTATATTTTTTCTTCTTCTCCTCCTTTTCACTTTCCTTCTCCTGCTTCGCCATTCCAGCCTCCTCCTTTTTCTCCTTCTCCTCTCTTCCATTCTCCTTCTCTTTCTGATTATGATGATGTAAAAGCTCTTTTTCAAGCCTTTCGATTTTCTTTTTCTTCTTCTTCTTCTTCTCCTCCTTTTCACTTTCCTTCTCCTGCTTCTCCATTCCATCCTCCTCCTTCTTCTCGTTCTCCTCCCTTCCATTCTCCTTCTCTTTCTGATTATGATGATGTAGAAGCTCTTTTTCAAGCCTTTCGATTTTCTTTTTCTTCTTCTTCTCCTCCTTTTCACTTTCCTTCTTCTGCTTCTCCATTCCATCCTCCTTCTTCTTCTCCTCCTCCCTTCCATTCTCCTTCTCTTTCTGATTATGATGATGTAGAACCTCTTTTTCAATCCTTTCGATTTTCTTTTTCTTTTTCTTCTTTTTCTCCTCCTTTTCACTTTCCTTCTTCTGCTTCTCCATTCCATCCTCCTTCTTCTTCTCCTTCTCCTCCCTTCCATTCTCCTTCTCTTTCTGATTATGATGATGTAGAAGCTCTTTTTCAAGCCTTTCGATTTTCTTTTTCTTCTTCTTTTTCTCCTCCTTTTCACTTTCCTTCTTCTGCTTCTCCATTCCATCCTCCTTCTTCTTCTCATTCTCCTCCCTTCCATTCTCCTTCTCTTTCTGATTATTATGATGTAGAAGCTCTTTTTCAAGCCTTTCGATTTTCTTTTTCTTCTTCTTCTCCTCCTTTTCACTTTCCTTCTTCTGCTTCTCCATTCCATCCTCCTTCTTCTTCTCCTTCTCCTCCCTTCCATTCTCCTTCTCTTTCTGATTATGATGATGTAGAACCTC
>NC_090727.1:754118-759118 GCF_036898095.1 Palaemon carinicauda
TCCTGCAACCATGAATGAAAGTAAGAAAACTCAGCAAACTGAAAAGAAAAATGAAAGCAAAAAAGAAACAAAAAAAAGAAACAAAAAAGCAGGCCGTGTATATACCGCGCTTTGAACCAAGAGCCCCAAGATATGAGGCCTTTCAACCCAAACCGGCACATTTAGAGCCCAACTACAAAGAATGCATCTATAATGCCAGGGGTTGGTGCAGATATGGGGACAGTTGCAGGTATACACACACAAATAAATATGAAGGCGAAAGAGCAAATATAATAGAAAAGTTGGATTTTTTAATGGCAGAATTCCGGGAAATGAAGAAAAGAACATCATATCAGAACAGGAAGGAAGCATGGGAGAATCCATATTATTACCAATATTAAATAATGGGGATGAAACACAAACCATAATAGTAATGAATGCACAGGGTTTAGTCACGAGTAACTCTAAAAGGAAAATAGAGTTCTTAGAAGAACTAACCCAAATTGAAAAAATAGATATATTAAATATAAGTGAAACATGGTATTCCCAAGAGACTGGCAGTGATGACCAGATAAAGGGTTTCCAAACTTATAGATCAGACAGAAAAAATAGGAATCAAGGGGGAACCGCAATATATGGAAGAGACATAAATCAAGGAAAAGTATGTGAAAAATACAGCAACACAGAATGTGAATTGATTGCGGTAGAATTTGAATTTGAAAAACTAATGAATATTGTAGTTTACAGACCCCCAAACACTAAGGAGTTTGACATAATAATAGAAAAAATAGATGATATATGTAGAAACCATAAAGACTGGAATATACTCCTATCCGGAGATTTTAACTTTCCTTTCGTGGATTGGAAAGAACGGATAGAAGAAAGTGGTTGTATGTATACATATAAAAAAGATAGTAATAGTAGCGCAGAAGATAAGAGGCAATTTGAAAAGCTTCAAGATATGCTATTAGAACATAATATGCAACAAATAAACCACATTCCAACAAGAAAGGAAAATGTCCTAGATCTAGTATTTGTGAATGAGGTGAATTATGTTAAAGAAATAATAGTGTATAACACGGGAATTTCAGACCACAATGTCATAGAATTGATAGTTCATTCCAAAGCAAGTGATCACAGAATTAATAAAAGCACAAAACTTTGGGAAGGATATGGAAAATATAACTTTTACAGTAAGAATATAAAATGGTCAGAAATAAATGAAGAACTGAATAAAGAATGGAAAAATGTATTTATAAGTGATAATATACAGGTAAATACGGATATACTGTACAAAATACTGGAGAAAATTGTTGAAAAATATGTACCGAAAAAAAACAATAAACAAAAGACGTGCATACCAAGAGACAGAAGGAACTTATTTCAGAAAATTAAAAAGTGGAAGAAAAATCTTGCAAAAGAAAAAAATGTGTGGAAAATGAGGGAAATAAAATGTAAGATAGAAAATGCAGAACAAAAGATTATACAGTCGAAAGAAAATGAAAAAAGGGACTTAGAAGAAAGGACACTTCAAAATATAAAAAGAAACCCCAAAGTACTTTACTCCTATGCAAAAAAGATGAATAAAAGGAGAATAGAAATAGGCCCTCTAAGAATTGAAGGACGGCTAACGAATGAAAAAAAAGGAAATATGCAACATATTAGCAGAAAAATATAAGAGTGAGTTCACGCCAAGAATTGCGAATGAGAATAATGAAACAGAAATGAGAGAAGAAAATGTTGAATATCTAACGGATATAGATATTAATGAAGCAGATATTGTCACGGCTATAAACGAAATTAAAAATGGATCGGCAGCCGGACCAGATGGAGTTCCAGCGATTTTGTTAAAAAAAACTGCAAACACTATCGCGAAGCCACTTGCAATACTGCTAAGACAGAGTATAGATATGAGCGAGATATATGTTAAACATAAATTAGCTTATATAACCCCTATCTTCAAAAGTGGATCAAGACTAGAGGCAAGCAATTATAGACCTGTTAGTCTAACATCACATATTATGAAAGTGTATGAGAGGGTAATAAAAAAGAAAATAATGAACCATTTGGTCAAAAATAATTTGTTTAATATGGGTCAACACGGTTTCGTACCTGGAAAAAGTACACAGACCCAACTGATAGCTCACTATGAAAACATATACAATAATATGATAAATGAAAAAGACACAGATGTGATCTATCTAGATTTTGCAAAAGCCTTTGACAAGGTAGACCATAACATATTGGAGAAAAAAATGAGAAAGCATAATATTGTGGGAAAGATAGGAAAATGGGTAAAAGAATTCCTGCAAAACAGAAAACAGATAGTGGTTGCAAATGACGAGAAATCAGATGAAGCCCAGGTAATATCTGGTGTGCCCCAAGGTACGGTATTAGCTGCACTGCTATTTGTTATTATGATCTCAGACATAGACTGTGATGTTGAAAACTCCGTAGTGAGAAGTTTCGCCGATGACACAAGAATAAGTAGAGAAATTACTTGTGATGAAGATAGGAACTCACTACAAAGAGATCTAAACAAAATATATGAATGGGCGGAGATGAATAGGATGGTATTTAACTCCGATAAATTCGAATCAATAAATTATGGAAACAGAGAAGGAATGGTGTATGCATACAAGGGACCTAATAATGAGACAATCACAAACAAGGAAGCAATTAAAGACCTTGGTGTAATTTTAAATAGGAATATGTTATGCAACGACCAAATAGCAACACTGTTGGCTAAATGTAAAGCAAAAATGGGAATGTTATTCAGACACTTTAAAACAAGAAAAGCTGAACACATGATTATGCTTTACAAAACTTATGTGCGTAGTACACTCGAGTACTGCAATGTGATATGGTACCCACACTACCAAAAGGATATTGCGCAAATAGAGAGTGTACAAAGGTCCTATACTGCTAGAATAGAAGAAGTTAAGGACCTTGATTACTGGGAAAGACTGCAATTTTTAAAACTATACAGTCTAGAAAGGAGAAGAGAACGCTACATGATAATACAAGCATGGAAGGAAATAGAAGGAATTGCTGAAAACATCATGGAGCTTAAAGTATCAGAAAGAGCAAGCCGAGGTAGATTAATAGTACCAAAAAGCATTCCAGGTAAACTGAGAAAGGCGCACAGGACATTAATCCACTACGCACCAGCATCGATAATGCAGCGACTATTTAATGTGCTGCCAGCTCATCTAAGAAACATATCAGGAGTGAGCGTAGATGCGTTTAAAAATCTGCTCGATAAATACCTAAGATGCATCCCAGACCATCCAAGACTGGAAGATGCAAAATACACCGGAAGATGTATTAGCAACTCTCTGGTGGATATACGAGGTGCCTCACACTGAGGGACCTGGGGGAACCCAAACAAAAAATAAGGCAATAAGGTAAGGCTCACTTGGCTATTTTCCCTGTTGGAGCCCTTGTGGTTATAGTATCCTGCTTTTCCAACTAGGGTTGCAGCATAGCAAGTAGTAATACTAGTAATAATGTTTGATTTTATTCTATAAGTTTCAAGCAATCACATTGTCGTTTGCTAAAACTGATTTTTTGCCCTTCCACTCACTCCCCGTCCTTTGTTTTTTTAACCTGCTATCATTAAGAAGCCAAAACGATCGGTATAAATTTGAGGTGTAGAAATATACATATATATATATATATATATATATATATATATATATATATATATATATATATATATATATATATATATATATACACACACACACACTTACGTGGCATTTGGGCTCAAGGGGGGTTCAACACAAGGGTTCTCCAGATTCGTTGGTCCCCATGGTGTCAGAGCAGAGGACGGACCTAGAGTGGTGGGTGACAGATGAGAATCTTTACCAAGAGTCCACCTTTTCGTACTCCCATGGGAATTGATGCCAAGATGCATCAAAAGAAGGGTTGGGTGGGGCCCATCTGCTTTATTACACAGCCTCCGGGCTCTTATCAAGGTCCAAAAGATCTTAGCATATATTTGCAGCACCTTTGCAGTGGAGATGCTAAGATGGGCAGAAGACAAATCGGTGTCCCTATCGGCTCACTTCATTCCAGGCAAAAGGAATGTGCTTGCAGACAACTGAGCAAAGCGACTTGGATAGTGGGCTCCGAGTGGTCTGTGAATTGTCTAGTAGCAAACAGTCCTGACTTTATGGGGTTCTCCGACAGTGGACCTGTTCGTCCCTGAACAACAGACTCCCGCTTTACTATTCCCCTGTCTCGGATCCCCAGGCTCTATGGCAAAATTTATTCCAACAACGGTGGGTCAACATCGACTTTTACGCCTTTCCCCCACTTTGCCTGGTGAGAAGGATGCTCAATAAGGCAAGATCATCCTCCAATCTAGCAATGATCCTCTTAGCTCCACTATGGCATCATGTGGAATGGTTTCCGGACCTTTTTCAGCTGCTGACAGAAGTCCTGAGAGAATTCCCTCCATGGCACGGCGTGCTCAAATGACCTTACATGAACATCTACTACAAAGCTGTTGAATTCATACTTCTTCATGACTGGAGGCTATCCAACATCTGGCACAGAGAGGATTTTCGCAATATGTTATGAAGGTGATGTCCGGATACCTTTGGGAATCTTCAGCTATAGTCTACCAGGCCAAGTAGAATATCTTCTGTGGTTGGTGTCGTAGAACGGGCATTTCTCCCCTTATGCCTCTATTTCAGCAATAGTGCATCTCCTCGTTTACCTTCAAGAGGAATAGCTCCTTTTAGTCTCACCGGTGAAAGGCTATCGCTTAGGAGTGTTCCTAACAATAGAATGCACTCTATTCCCTAATGACCAGGGCCAGGTCCCCTCCTCCACCAGGGAGCAAATAGGGCCAGAGATATTCCCTCTCTTACATATTGATCTTGCTCTGAATCAGGAGCCTTGATTCGGTAGGATTGGAAAGAGATTGGAACGTCCAAATGGGGCCATGAAGATGGGGGAGTTTCTTTTCTTCATCATTTCTAGATCCTTTAGCATGGAGAGAGGATGTCTAG
>NC_090727.1:761618-764118 GCF_036898095.1 Palaemon carinicauda
TGCCATCTGTTGGCAAACAAGAGAACCATTCTGTTGGACAATTTCTTTACTGCATTAAATGGTAAAGAGGGAGTTAAACAGTGATTATATATATATATATATATATATATATATATATATATATATATATATATATATATATATATATATATACATATATATATATATATTTGAATGTCTCGTTTAATACTCGTAATTATGCTTAATTGTTCTCTAGTCTAGGGTAGTGCCATAGCCTCTGTACCATGGTCTTCCACTGTCTTGGGATAGAGTTCTCTTGCTTGAGGGTACACTCGAGCACACTATTCTATCTTATTTCTCTTCCTCTTGTTTTGTCAAAGTTTTGATAGTTTATGTAGGAAATATTAATTTTAATGTTGTTACTATTCTTAAAATATTTCATTTTCCCTTCTTTCCTTTCCTTTTCCCTGTTGGAGCCCCTGGGCATATAGCATCCTGCTTTTCCAACTAGGGTACTAGGGTTGTAGCTTAGCAAGTAATAATAATAATAATAATGTAGGTACAATAGTTTATTTTATAAATATATTATATCATTTATGAGGAGATTAACAAGACTCAAAGTGAGCTTTACTTTAAATTTAACTTAAACCATAGTGAACTTTTCCCTCAGAGATGACATAAATAACCACCAACAAAATACGAGTAATTTACTATAAGGGACAGATGAAAAAAACCTTTATAATCCTGAATCAGAACAATCAAAAGACATTTATGAATGAAATCTAATATTGGTGATTTTCATCAAGTCTTGGTTTAGGATATTCTTTTTATTAATTGTTATTTTAAGGTTTCGTAGGTTTGTCCTTCTGACAGCTGGATGGCCACTGAAATAGGTGGTGGTGATGGTGGTGACGTCAGAGGACGAAAAAAACAGATGAAATTGGATTAGTTCAGAATAATTATTTAATATTAGAAGCTTTTATGAATGGGACATATAATTCTCAATAAAAACAATAGGCCTTTCCTTTTACTATAAATATACATACATACATACATACAGTATACATATATGTGCTTGTGCAAAACAATAGGCCTTTCCTTTTACTATAAATACACACATACATACATACATACATACATATATGTGCTTGTGCATGCATATATGCATATTCCCGTACCTAACATGTATGCATAATATGTTTGGTTAAAGATTATGGCTGCCTCATTGACATTGATTTTATACACCTATTTTATTATTCTAGTTTTTTTTTTCTTTTCCTCAGCACTTCAATTTGCTAATTATTGTTTTATTTCATTTTTAGTGAGGATATATATATATACATGTATATATATATATATATATATATATATATATATATATATATATATATATATACATCAGTAAATGAATAAAGTCTTGTATTTTGAAAGAATACATAGAGACATTCGTTTAGGTACAAATTCCAGGGGCCTTCCAGGATTCTGTGATCTCTTACTTATATTCAGGTACTGTAGTGAGGTTAAGTTGCGATGCCTTTCATGTAGCAAGGTACGTCTGCTCATCATCAGGCTTGAAGAACAACTGATGGATGAGGGCTTCTTAGCAGTCTTTATATGAATTTGGGTTGGTCTTATTCCAGGCGTTTAATTTGTAGCGGCTTGCAATGCCTTGAGGACGAAGGTACAGTAGTTGATACCTGGCAGACTGAGAGCTAGGGCAGGTGACCGGGTCATGCATGAGTCATATGTGTGAGATACCCAGTTAGAGGAATCTGATCGCTGATTGGCCATGCTATTCCCTCGGAGAGACTCTGTTTCAGGCAAACTCATTGGTGCTTTCGTCTCAGCCCTGTCTTGCTTTGCATGATGTTGAGGGCAGGTTTCTCCTGCTGGATTAGCAGGGGAGGGCCTCTAGAAATCTATGTCTCCTTAGAATGAAATATACCTATTGGGACTTTGTTGGCAATATTTCATAATGTAACAGGGAAGGTGTTTAGAGAGCTATAGGGTGGTCATTTTGTGTACCTTAAAGTATAGGTACAGTATTTATATATATATATATATATATATATATATATATATATACATACATATATATATATATATATATATATATATATATATGTGTGTGTGTGTGTGTGTATGTATATATTTATATATATACATATGTATACATATATATATTTATATATATATATATATATTTGTGTATATATATATATATATATATACAGTATATATATATATATATATATATATATATATATATATATATATATATATATATATATATATGTATAGTATATATATATATATATATATATATATATATATATATATATATATATATATATATATATATAGTGTCTGGCAGTAGTAACCCTTAAAAACCATTCAACCTTTTCCTTATCTCACATATAAAGAAAAATTGGCTTTCCTTAGGCTTATATTCTTAATAACATGTATCTTAGGAATATAATATCTTAGTACATAGGTTATCGTGTCTGAAATCGTTTTTTTTTTTTTTTTTTTTTTTTTT
>NC_090727.1:774118-791618 GCF_036898095.1 Palaemon carinicauda
ACATCTATCCTCCTATCACCCAGAGCTTTCTTCACACCATCCATCCACCCAAACCTTGGCCTTCCTCTTGTACTTCTCCCATCAACTCTTGCATTCATCACCTTCTTTAGCAGACAGCCATTTTCCATTCTCTCAACATGGCCAAACCACCTCAACACATTCATATCCACTCTAGCCGCTAACTCATTTCTTACACCCGTTCTCACCCTCACCACTTCGTTCCTAACCCTATCAACTCGAGATACACCAGCCATACTCCTCAGACACTTCATCTCAAACACATTCAATTTCTGTCTCTCCATCACTTTCATTCCCCACAACTCCGATCCATACATCACAGTTGGTACAATCACTTTCTCATATAGAACTCTCTTTACATTCATGCCCAACCCTCTATTTTTTACTACTCCCTTAACTGCCCCCAACACTTTGCAACCTTCATTGACTCTCTGACGTACACCTGCTTCCACTCCACCATTTGCTGCAACAACAGACCCCAAGTACTTAAACTGATCCACCTCCTCAAGTAACTCTCCATTCAACATGACATTCAACCTTGCACCACCTTCCCTTCTCGTACATCTCATAACCTTACTCTTACCCACATTAACTCTCAACTTCCTTCTCTCACACACCCTTCCAAATTCTGTCACTAGTCGGTCAAGCTTCTCTTCTGTGTCTGCTACCAGTACAGTATCATCCGCAAACAACAACTGATTTACCTCCCATTCATGATCATTCTCGCCTACCAGTTTTAATCCTCGTCCAAGCACTCGAGCATTCACCTCTCTCACCACTCCATCAACATACAAGTTAAACAACCACGGCGACATCACACATCCCTGTCTCAGCCCCACTCTCACCGGAAACCAATCGCTCACTTCATTTCCTATTCTAACACATGCTTTACTACCTTTGTTGAAACTTTTCACTGCTTGCAACAACCTTCCACCAACTCCATATAACCTCATCACATTCCACATTGCTTCCCTATCAACTCTATCATATGCTTTCTCCAGATCCATAAACGCAACATACACCTCCTTACCTTTTGCTAAATATTTCTCGCATATCTGCCTAACTGTAAAAATCTGATTCATACAACCCCTACCTCTTCTAAAACCACCCTGTACTTCCAAAATTGCATTCTCTGTTTTATCCTTAATCCTATTAATCAGTACTCTACCATACACTTTTCCAACTACACTCAACAAACTAATACCTCTTGAATTACAACACTCATGCACATCTCCCTTACCCTTATATAGTGGTACAATACATGCACAGACCCAATCTACTGGTACCATTGACAACACAAAACATACATTAAACAATCTCACCAACCATTCAAGTACAGTCACACCCCCTTCCTTCAACATCTCAGCTTTAACACCATCCATACCAGATGCTTTTCCTACTCTCATTTCATCTAGTGTTCTCCTCACTTCCTCTATTGTAATCTCTCTCTCATTCTCATCTCCCATCACTGGCACCTCAACACCTGGAACAGCAATTATATCTGCCTCCCTATCATCCTCAACATTCAGCAAACTTTCAAAATATTCCGCCCACCTTTTCCTTGCCTCCTCTCCTTTTAACAACCTTCCATTTCCATCTTTCACTGTCTCTTCAATTCTTGCGCCGGCCTTCCTTACTCTCTTCACTTCTTTCCAAAACTTCTTCTTATTCTCTTCATATGACTGACCCAGTCCCTGACCCCACCTCAGGTCAGCTGCCCTCTTTGCCTCACGTACCTTGAGCTTTACTTCCACCTTTTGCTCTCTATATTTTTCATACTTCTCTATACTATTACTCTGCAGCCATTCTTCAAAAGCCCTCTTTTTCTCTTCCACTTTTATATGTATATATATGCATATATATATATATATATATATATATATATATATATATATATATATATATATATATATATACATATATATATATATATATATATATATATATATATATATATATATATATATATATATATATATATATATATATATATATATATTGTTTTTCACCCTGGAAAATATTTACTGTACTGCCTTTACTCTGTACAATGGAGTCAGTTGCACCAACTTGCATGGATCATGAAAAGATTCCCCCCCCCTCTCTCCCTCTCTCTCTCTCTCTCTCTCTCTCTCTCTCTCTCTCTCTCTCTCTCTCTCTTAATGGTTTATGGGCTGAACTTACGTCACCATATCGTCTCTAAGCGGTGGATGGCGTTGTGCGCTGCCGTTGGCTAGCTAGCATAGGTAACTCTCGACCAATGGGAGTTCGTATTGAATCATTTGGGATGTTGAGGGCGGCAACATTGAGACTTGATCTGCCTCTTGCATCTTAGGTTGCACGGTCGCTATTTTCTCGAATACTGACATTTTTAGCAATAAATCTTTTAAGTGATAAGATAATTCGTCATATTTATAACTTAGAGGAGGGTTTCTATTATAGATATATTTCTAAATGAATATTGCAGCAATCATGAGAAATATGAGTGACGGAGAAGAAACATTGCAATGGGGAAGGCGGAGTTAACTTCGACTCGCATAACGGGGAATGGATACTGCTAGTCTGGGCCGCTGCTAGAGTTGAGAGGAGACTCGTTGTTGTTGTTGTTGTTGTTGTTGTACTACAAGTCTGGGTATAACACATACTTTTAAAACAAAATATTATTCAATTTTAATATTAATACATAATATTTTCTTTATAATTTTAATAAATTTTAAGGTTTCCTTTGGGTATTAGGCTATGAAGGATAAAGGGATAAAGGATATTCAGCAGTATTTATTTATTTATAGGTGGTTGAGGATAAAGGGATGAAGGATAATCTATTTGTCAATTTACGTCTCCTAATAAAAGCTGGAAGATCCAGGCCTACATGGCTGAGGACTATGAAACGTGAAGTGGGAGATGAATGGAGAGAATCTAACCGAGGCCCTTCGCGTCAATAAGCGTTGGAGATGATGATAAATGAATAATGTTGAAGAAATTTACTTTTGTTCCATATTTTGGAGGCCCCCTGCCTCTTCCATCATTCATTAATATTATTAATATTATTATTATTATTATTATTATTATTATTATTACTTGCTAAGCTACAACCCTAGTTGGAAAAGCAAGAGGCTACAAGACCATGGGCCCCAACAGGGAAAATAGCCCGGTGAGGAAAGGAAACAAGATATAATAGAATATTTTAAGGACAGTAAAGTTGGAGAGGAAGAGGTATAGCAGTAATTCCTGATAAGTAGAACTCGGTAAGGGAAAAAGTTTATAACATAAACAGTATAAATGTTAATAGTAAAGAGAGAGAGAGAGAGAGAGAGAGAGAGAGAGAGAGAGAGAGAGAGAGAGAGAGAGAGAGAGATTATGACGCAGGTGAATAGAGAGGACTAGAGGAGTGTTGAGGTAGCGTGGGTGGACAGTCAGGGGAGAAGGTATAGTCTAGTAGGAAGATAGGGTTCCCATGCACCCCCATGATACATTTTTTTAACTTGCATTTTTGCAATCCCTGGGGTGTCTGGAAACAGAATCCCCTTTATTCCCATTCAAAAAAATGTCCCATGTGGGTCATTTAGCCGTCTATTTGTTCGCCATCTTGGATTTCTTGAGATGTAAAAGTTAGGGGTAGGGGAAATATAAAGGACCTTTTCGTAAAGAAATAAATTAGTTACAGGTACAAACTAGGTATCATTGGAAAGGGTATGAACAGCACTATCACAAGAACCCATCACTTATTCGGTCATGACATTTATGACATCAGCAGGGGTCAAAAGGTCACGTTAATGGGGCACTAGTCAAAATTCGGGCCCATCCAATTTGTTAACCATCCTGCACCTAACTGAATAAATATTTTGGATTCTACTTTGCTTCAAAGAAAGTGTACATGAATAGGTAGTTTTTAAATCTAAAACAAATTAATTAACTAGAGTGTAACATTATTAACCCTTTCCACGAATAAAACGAAAATATTGAAAAAATTATTTTTTTAAATGAGATTAATGTGAAATTCCAGTTCGACATATCTTTGTTTTCTCTGCCTTTCTGTTATGGTAAAAGGCCTTATATGTTCCAATGAGTCCCGAAATACAGTCTATGTATAATTCCATTGGTATCTTCACTTGGTATTATCAGAATATGCATTACACACATATATATAGACAGAATGTCTGATAACGAGTTGCTATAACACGCAGGCCAAAAATGTATTAACTTGCAATATTATCATGACTGCCAAAAGTCTCAATGTTCATATTAATCTAATCTTCATTATCACTGAGAAGTTCTTCATTGTCACTGTCTTGGTCAGCCTGTTCTCCATCAGGGTCATTATCACGCTGTTCCATCTCTTCCGTAGTCTTGTGAACTAAGTCTATCAAGGCAGGGGAAAGTACCGGGCTGCAAGACCACACTGGCTCCAGAACACCCTCATAATTTTGTTCCCAACCTTGTTCAGGATCATATGGCTTTGGAGACCAGAAGATTGGAATATCTGCTCGCTTGTAGGATAAGTCGTGTATGATCAATCACACTGAGCCAGAAAGTGGCTGTTTTCCCTAAATGGCCATCACGAACCTTGTCTTCGTAAGCCTGGTACTTGTCCAAAATGATGACAGTAGATGGATCATGCAAGGCATGATCAAGAGACTCACGACTGCAGTTCTCGACAGCACTGAGCAGGGCCACAGGGTTGGTGATATCTACATTCTCTTTTTCACTGAAGCGCTCAATCAACAACTGCTCCATTGCTTCACTGACAGTCTTCAGACAGAATAGAGCTTTGGCGTATGCCTTCCCTTTTAGCACACTCTTAAGACAGCCACTGGTTACAAGTCCAGCCTCAAGGAGGATTTCAGCATAGCCAGAGCCCAGACATTTGTGACCAGTCAACACGCCTATATAGTTCATCACTGTGTGGAAAGGCCCTGGGGTTACCACATGGTTCTTGTATTCTTCAGGAAACTTCCAAATGAGGGGGAGTGCTTTCATGCAACCTCCAAGGTCAAAGGTGCTAAGAACATGTTTCTGGCCGACCTCCAGCGTAGCATCTTCTGAACGCTTCAACAGCTCCCTGATCACGGAATATTCGGTGAACGGCTGATTGATCGGATTGAAATAGTCAATAGTCGATTTCCGAGACAGTTTTATGCCAGTAGCTGAGATGAAGCCACCAAATCCAGGGACAAGTTGCGTTTCTTTACCGTGTTTACTGCCAGTGACCATTCACATTAGTAATCACAAACGGTACTCTTGGATGCACTCTGCATACAACTTATCGTTTGCGATGGGTGGACTGAACTCCTGGTGGAAACTTGGGCCCAACGCGACCATAAATATGAAGAGGGGGCAATGTTGCTGGGGTTCCAACTTCCAAACAACGAGTCCTATTCCGCTGCTTGAGTGGGAGAGTTCTATCTTTGTCGGCAATGTCAGCATTCGGTTTCACATCCTGTATCATAATCCCTCCAGTGCTGTTCACCACGTTTGATCCATGGACATTTGTAGTTATTTTGTTTAAGTTCTCCCACTCAACATGGAAATCTTCGTTGTCCTCACCAATAGCAATTTGGGGAGTGAGCGAAGAGGAAACATCCTCAATGGCTCCTGCCAGTGTTGTCTCAACTTCCAAGCCAAAGTCATAGGACTCACTGTGACCTAATCTATGGAGTATATTGGCGAGTTGCTTGCTTCTATACAGGTGTCGTATGGTGCTACGAAGCAGAATGTGTTTAGGTAATTTCCACTCTCCGTTTGTCACAGCACGGCAGATGTCCTGGAAATTAAACCACTAGACATTAGACAGAAAAGGGTTCACATTTTCATTACAGAGTGTGGTAAAACTATATATCAAGATGGTAAAGCAAATGTGGTTAAATCTCACCTGAGCTATGGAAAGGACCAGACGTCGGCACTTTTCAGACTTTTCCATGACTACTTCATCCACCAGAAGAGTCGACAGGAACTTCATAAGTTCTGTTGGAAGGTATTCTTCTGATGCTCTGGCATCCAGCTCATCAGCTGTTGGAGGCCAAGCAATGCGCAAGTGGAAGGCAACATCCTCAAACTTGTCTCTGGAACCAAGTCTATATGCATATGTCACTGCTTCCGCAACAGAGATGCTTTTGCTGTACACCAGGTTGAAGGTTATGCATCCTCTGTCCCCAGGAAAAACTTTTGTGAAAGCGATGCTCTCATTAATTTCGTGTCTTTGAAGTCGGGTCTTCAGCTTGTCACTTCTGAAATCTGGATTTGGAAATCCACAGCGTTCAAGTTCTTAGACGTATAGGTGGCGGAGTGTTCCAAGTTGCACGACCTCCTTCTGGCCAATAACTCTCACGTATAAAATCCAGAACTTTATTAAGCAAGCTTTGATGAGCTTCATGCTTTACATCATGCTTGTCTTCAGTACTTCTGTTGGCTTGATAATGTAAGTATTTCACATGTCTCAGTTTGAAAGAACAGGATTTATGGAAATGAGCCTCCCTTGCAAATAAATCTTCGGCTGCCACATTGCGATGTAAACGATTGTCTCCCATTTCTAGGGCTTGGGATTCAATATGAGTCCAAGCTGCTTTCTTTCCCTTGAAAGATGCAAACTGGACACAACGTTCAGTCCTTCCAGAAACTTTTGTCTCAAGCTTTCCACAGAAAATACACTCAGGTAGAAAAATGTTCTTGGAAGAGGTTGATGATTTACGAGGGGATCGAATTGTTGAAGGTTCATCGTCTAGCACAACACATTTCAAACGATCCTGATGTTTGGTAAAGGCCTGATAGCAACCCCGGTGATAGCCTGTCATTTCCAAGTCCAAACCATCAAGACTGTCTGGAATTAACTAACACACAGCTTCCATGCGAGTGGGTGAATCATGTGACTGAAGGAGCCGTTTCTTACGAAGATTATGCAACATCTCAAGTTTTTCCTGGGAGGACCCTTTATATTCTGTAGTGGTATAAATTCACCTTGCTGTATGCCACTCACATGTAAAATGCATACAGAATGAGGCATCTGCAGCTCCTCCAAATTGCAACCATGATCAGTTCGGCGTTTCTTTGCCTTTGACATGATAAAGCCACCGCCATCACCAGTTAACTACAACTAAGCATGCACTGCCACCACCACTGCACTAAATCCAGAGCTGTTACCTGAAAAAAAAGACATTATTAACCACCACCAATAAACTACAAAGCTATAAGCGGGTATGCATGCCACCAGAAATTACAGCTACTAAAACATTTTATCAAAAACTGCTCGCTCAGTGTCCTGTCAACAAAAGAGACAGCACTATCAGTTGAAGAAACTGAACACCACCACTAAAGTGCCAAGGAAGTTACGATGCCCTCACCTGAAATAGAAAAAAACAGTTAATAATCATAGCCATAAACAGTTATCATCTATGGACAGTAAAAGAAATCACTTTCATGCGAAGGATACACCGAAACAGTAAACTCAGCGCATAACCCCATTTTTTCAATATTTTCGTTTTATTCGTGGAAAGGGTTAATAATGTTACACTCTAGTTAATTAATTTGTTTTAGATTTAAAAACTACCTATTCATGTACACTTTCTTTGAAGCAAAGTAGAATCCAAAATATTTATTCAGTTAGGTGCAGGATGGTTAACAAATTGGATGGGCACGAATTTTGACTAGTGCCCCTTTAACGTGACCTTTTGACCCCTGCTGATGTCATAAATGTCATGACCGAATAAGTGATGGGTTCTTGTGATAGTGCTGTTCATACCCTTTCCAATGATACCTAGTTTGTACCTTTAACTAATTTATTTCTTTACGATAAGGTCCTTTATATTTCCCCTACCCCTAACTTTTACATCTCAAGAAATCCAAGATGGCGAACAAATAGACGGCTAAATGACCCACATGGGACATTTTTTTGAATGGGAATAAAGGGGATTCTGTTTCCAGACACCCCAGGGATTGCTAAAATGCAAGTTAAAAAAATGTATCATGGGGGTGCATGGGAACCCTATCTTCCTACTAGACTAGTAGTTGGTTGGCAGTAGCTAAATATAGATTCTGGAGCCCTGGTGAGAGGAGGAATGAGGCCCCCTGAATAAACGGAATAAGGAAAGGGAATAAAAACAAGAGGAGTCATAAATATAATAGAATGAAAAGGACTAGGGTGACGAGAATGATTTAGATGTGTGAAATAAGACTGAATTCGTGATAGGTATAGAGGAATATAGAAGGATACTGTTAGCTTGCATGTGAGAGATTGTTAGCAAAAGTTCGTTTTCTGGACCGGGGAAAGAGAGAGAGAGAGAGAGAGAGAGAGAGAGAGAGAGAGAGAGAGAGAGAGAGAGAGAGTTGCAAGTGACTCCATTGCACATAGTAGAAGGTATTAAAGTGCAGTATATGATTTCTAGGTTAAGAAACACACACACACACATACATATATATATATATATATATATATATATATATATATATATATATATATATATATAATCAGTGTCAAATGCCTTTAGACCTCAGATATTTTAACGGCATTTGATTTTAGACTAAATCACTTACAATTATTATTATTATTATTATTATTATTATTATTATTATTAACAACCTGAGTTGGTAAAGCAAGATGCTATAAGCTCAAAGCCCCAAAAGGAAAAATAGCGAAGTGAGGAAAGGAAATAACTAACTAAATAACCTTAAAGAAAAGTAATTAGCAATTAAGTTAGAATATTCTAAGAACAGTGGTAATATTGAAATAAATATTTCATATATAAACTATGAAAGAGAAAGTAGATGGAATAGTGTGCCCGAGTGTACCCTCAAGTAAAGGAACTCCAACTCAAGACAGTGGAAGACCATGGTACAGAGGCTGTGTCACTACCCAAGACTAGAGAACAATGGTTTGATTTTGAAGTGTCCTTCTCCTAGAAGAGCTGCTTACCATAGCTAAAGAGTCTCAACTATTATCTACAGCATTTGTACGAGTTGCATGGGGGCAATGTTTCTTGACCATTAGTATAGATGATATCAGGGTCCTGGACAGCTGCTACAAGGTGGCAGGACAATATATATTACAGGTGGCTTAGCTGTACTTTATATGAATTCATAGTTTTTCTCTTATCGGGCTAAACTACAAGGCAGCGTTAAGATGTGTTTTGCTCTCTCGATATTGTCTATACTTTTATTTATTCTTTATTTCTCGGATAAAATGATTATACCTGCCAAATGAAAACTTATGTTTCTTATCTTGCTCTGGGACGCGCAGATTTTAGGGTTGCATTGTGTATTTTAAAATATATTAGGAGAGACTCTTTAGCTATGGTAAGCAGCTCTTCCAGGAGGACACTCCAAAATCAAACTATTGTTCTCTAGTCTTGGGTAGTGCCATATCCTCTGTACCATGGCCTTCCACTGTTTTGGGTTAGAGTTCTCTTGCTTGAAGGTACACTGTGGCACGCTGTTCTATCTAATTTCTTTTCCTATTATTTTGTTAAAGGTTTTATAGTTTATATAGGAAATATTTATTTTAATGTTTTACTGTTCATGAAATGTTTTACTTTTCCTTGTTTCCTTTCCTCACAGGGCTATTTTCCCAGTTAGGGCCCCTGGGCTTATAGCATCCTGCTTTTCCAACTAGAGTTGTAGCTTAGCAAGTAATAATAATAATAATAATAATAATAATAATAATAATAATAATAATAATAATAATAAGTGTATTTATTGTTATTTTGAAACTTTACGGAACATGATTATGTTCTTGTTCTTCTACGTAACGTCTCTTAGCATTGAATGGCGTTGTGAACTGCCATTGGCTAGCTAGCATACATAACTCTCGACCAATGGGATTTCGTATTGAATCATTTGGGATGCTGAAGGCGGTAACATAGAGACTTGATCTGCCTCTTGCATCTTAGTTGCAAGGTCGGTATTTATTTCGCATATCGACGTTTTCAGCGATAGATAAATCATATAAGGATGTTATAGGTTCCTTCATAGTTAGACAAGGAATTATGATATACTTCTAAATGAATATTCCAGCATTCATAAGAAATATGATTGACAGGGAAGATTTAAAGGCGGAGTTAACTTGGACTTGCCTAGCGCGCTGCCAGAATTGAGAGAGGAGAGACTGACAGCTATGTCGAGTTGCCAAATTGCACGATACTGTTGAGGTGGTAGAAAAATTTATCTCTCTCTCTCTCTCTCTCTCTCTCTCTCTCTCTCTCTCTCTCTCTCTCTCTCTCTCTCTCTCTCTCTCTGTGAGTGGGGTAAAATTTATGAATGACAGCGTAACAAGACTTCATATATTACATAAAGCTTATTATTTAGGGGTTAATGAGAGAGAGAGAGAGAGAGAGAGAGAGAGAGAGAGAGAGAGAGAGAGAGAGAGATTAGTTCACCAAACTTTTCACGAGCAGCACAAGGTACTAGAAGAGTTGGAAGACACAGGCCTACATGGCTGAGGATATGAAGCGTGAAGTAGGAGATAATGAATGGAGAATTATTGATCTAAAAGCTCAAGACAGAGACGTCTAGCGAAATCTAACCGAGGCCCTTTGTGTCAATAGGTATAAGAGGAGATTACTATGATATATATATATATATATATATATATATATATATATATATATATATATATATATATATATATATATATATATATATGGGAATCATTTTTCTTTCAGGTCATGTGAAGGTCTTTAGCGATTTATCTTCTTGTCTATATATGTGATTTTTTTTTATTACATTTAAATATTTCTCTGCTCCGGACTTCTTTTAAGGCAGTCAGAGAAATTAGTTTTTGTTATTATTATTATTATTATTACTATTATTATTATTATTATTATTATTATTACGTCAAACATAAGGATAATAGAAAGACGAGACTCAAGACAAGACTCAGGTCAAGATTCATAATATCGAGAGGTTACATACTTTCTCGAGACTATATATACATACATACATACATACATACATATATACTTACATTATGTTCGAATCTTTGCCCAGCCAGAAGCATTTATCACAAATAAATTTGCAGTGGATATACATTGCCAAAGGTAGAGTTGGGTATTCAATGCGATTGTGTGGGGCATTCATTTATTCCAGGTGGGATGTGAAAGGGAAAGTCTTCTTTCATTTGCCACAAGTCTCATCTTCATTTGCTATAGACTGTTGTAGTGTGGGGAAACTGTTGTGGTCTTATGCAATGGTAATGCATTTGAATAATCCTATGATTATTGATATAAAGCTTCTCAAAGCCTAGATATGTTTGGTATGGTATGATGATTACGCCATAAAAAAGGGGGAGAGCCTCTCTCTCTCTCTCTCTCTCTCTCTCTCTCTCTCTCTCTCTCTCTCTCTCTCTCTCTCTCTCTCTCTCTCTCTCCATCCTTACTTTCTTTATATATATATATATATATATATATATATATATATATATATATATATATATATATATATATATATATATATATTACACGAAGCCTCTTAACTTTATCTTTCAAAGGCTCTAGGGCTTCCTGGATATTAAAGCTCTGCTTTTTAATGAATCTACACTTTATGCCCTTTTAATTCTTTCAAGGCCTTCCTCCCCTACCTCGTAACGCTTCTGAACCGTTCAGTTCACTCTTTTCACAAACCTGAAGTATGTACCGTATACCGTATATGATGAACGCTCATCAGAAAAGGTCAGTTGATCGATTCCTCATTTCGCTGGAATGCAAAAGGCCACTACCATTAAGATTTCATTATGCCTCTGTTGATCTAGGAAGTGGAATAGGCTCACGTTAGGTTAGTTAGATAACTATAGTAGGTGGCAACGAAGATGGACCGGGCTTAGCACTAGCAACCTCGTCCTCCATAAGCATATCTACTGAATGCCAGATGCCTAGAGAGCTGAGGTAACTTTTTTTTTTTTTTAAATGGAACACGGTTTTTAATGTAAACAAAAAGTTAATATAAAAGCGAATTTGTGCGAGCAACTGCAGGCGCATTCGATAAAAAAAAAAGATAAAATCCACAGCACATTTTAACGCATCGCAAATATCAAACATGGGAGGTCATGCCACTAAAATTTCTCCATACTACTGATCATCTCCGGATGTTTACTAGTAATTAGAAAGAATTTACCCTGAAATACAGACCAGCTGGATGCCTTAGATGCATGCTATTAGAAATCGTATGATAAATAAGTTTTAATTTTAAGTATCACAGAAGGTTTTCTATTTCAAACCACAGTAGGGAGAGGTTTACTAACAGAAATACTAGGCTAGAAAAATTCACATCATTATCTTAAAACGTCCTTTGTTATTGTGAAAAGAATAACATTATATATAGGAGAAAAGACTAAAGGATTACCCATTAACCGGGTGGATGTTTACGAGAATGCTAGGTGATCAAATCCAATGAAAAATATTCGAACGAATGACATTAGATCAATAACTGAGAGAAAGGGACCCATAACATTTCTCTCTTTTCTACTACGACGGTATTAATCACACTGAAAGTAATTAGGATAGTGTCCTATCCAAAAGGATAGACGATGTAAGCCTAAGTTGTGCTGTTTTCAAAATGATTTATAATAGGCCTACGCAATGTTGCTTTAAGATTTATTAAACGAACACTCTGCTCTTGTTTAATGCAAGGCCAATGGTTCATGGGCTACTGACTAAAACAAGCGTCGGGATGTAAAACGTTTATAGGCCAAAGGATCTGCGTCGCCATAAAAGGTCACCAGGTTTTGGGATTAGGCCTATAACATGTTTACCTATTATAGACCGAACGTTTAGGCTTACAGACGCTCCCAGAGTTACCAAGTGAAATAAAAAGATAATCAAGTTTAATAGACTCGACCATAAGAAGTAGACATTGGGTCTCGTAATGACACACGGGCCATCCTCAGATAAAAAAGATGGTCGAAAAAATTATACCATTAATTTCCTTGAACGACATTAATCAGTTACGACCGACGCCAAGAAATTGGAAAAGGGTGGTAGGGTTGGGGAACTTGAGGATTTATAAGCTCCGGAGAAAAGAAAAATATTTCATTTGTCTTGGGTTTCGAATCTTCAGAAGCCAAGCCAAGGCCCAAGATGGAATGCCAAAGGGCCCAGCTTGCAAAGCTAAGGAAATTGATTGGTTCCCATCTCCTCCTCTCACTGTCCACTTCTTCACAATATCTGTATTCGTAGTTTGTAATCTGGCTTATATTATATGATAATGCTCAGAACTGTTTCCACGAGAATAAAGAAATAGATTTTAGATAATGTTGCTTTTAATTGAAAGTTGACATCAAATTAAAACTGTGGTCTTGAAATGGCTTGTGTTCGTGGCAGGAAGAATTCAATGCAAGAATGGAAATAAATGTTCTTTAATTCATATGATGAAAGGAGCCAGTAATCTTTCCCAGAAACACTTCTCAAGAGAAGGATATTGTATCGTTGGATAAGAAATGTCCAACTCCAAGATTTGAATCACAGAATAAAACTTTGAAAATGTAGCCTACCCAAAAAACCTTTGAAGGTTTCAGATCTGTCCCCTGCGGCCCGATTTTGAAACCATTGATCCAATGAATTGGCTTAATTTAAACATTTCGATTTGCACTTCGTAGAAGTATACAGCGCTTGGTTAGACGAATATTTTCGCAGAGAAACTTTCTCATAACGAGATTACCTATACAAATCCATCCTTATTTGTCTCCCTACTTGATAGTTTTGGCTGAAGGAAGAGAGACCGTATTGAAGTTCTTGCATCTTTAGAATATGATCTGCTTCGTGGCAGTGACTGGTATTTGGTCAAAAATAAAATGTTATTACATTTTTACATCGGCGAAATGAAAGGTAATATTGGAAGGTTAATGAATTCATGCACAGCGTATTTCGTATCAACGAAGTGTTTAAGGTTATTTTATGACATGGAGAGAGAGAGAGAGAGAGAGAGAGAGAGAGAGAGAGAGAGAGAGAGAGAGAGAGAGAGAGAGAGAGAGAGAGAGAACGAACCAAGTTTTCGGATATTTTTCACTCAACCGTAACGGTAATAATTTATATATTCAAAACTCCAGGTCTTCGTCAGGTTCCTTAAGATATCGCGTTACTTCTTTCCCGAACCGATCCTAGAAAGGATTAAGGAAAAAAAAAAGGTTCACATACTTTTATCGGTCAAAAAGAAAGTCCAAAATTTATTATTTATCCTTTGAAATATGAAATCATATAGCGAGAACAGCCACCAGTCATGAAATTAGTAATCATTAATTTATGGAAAATTCATTTCCTTATCAAGTTTTCGATTCCAAACATAAACATAACTGGGTCACATAAACATTCAAGATTTGTGCCTGAATACTGATAACGATAATGACATACAGCTTTTCAAATCAGTCCATGTGGTCACGAAGGCTTATGAAAGACATTCGTTAAACCCATTCCTTCCAGAGCTTAGAACTAAACCTATCCTCTAAAGCTTAGATCCAAGCTTATCTTTTCGAGAGTTAGAAATTGTACCTATCATTTTTAGAGCTTGGAACTAAGCTGAGTTCGTCTAGTGTTGAGAACAAAGCCTATTCTCAACTTGTAGAGTCTGGAACTAAGTCTAGTCTTTTTAAAGCTTAGAAACGAGCTTATTCCTTCAGGGTTTGAAACTCAGCCAATTCTTTATAGAAATTGGAACTGGTCCTGTTTCTTTAAAGCTTGGAACAAAGCCTATGTTTTTTTATAGAGCTGAGAGTTAAACCTGATTTTTCTAAAGCGTGGAACTAAGCCTTTTTTTCTAAAGCATGCAGCCAAGTCTATTTTCATTTTCTAAAGCTTCGAATCATACTTATTTTTCGAGCTTAGAACTAAGCCAATTTTTTGGAGCTATGATCCATGGCTATTTTATCAAGAGCTTGGAACCAATCCTATTTTTCTAGAGCTTGGAGCTAAACTTATTTTTTTTTTCTAGTGCTTGGAACTAAGCTTATTTTTCAAGAGCTTGTAATTAACCTCAATTTTTCCTGAGCTAGGAATTAACCACGTTTTGTCTAGCTAGGAACTAAACCTATTTTTCGAGCCTGGAACAAAGCCTACTTTTTTTCTAGGTTGAAACTAAGTCAATTTTCTCTAGAGATTGGAATGAAGCCTATTTTTTCTAGAGACTGGAACTAAGACTATTTTTTTCTAGAGTCTTGGAAGTACAAACGCTTCGCGACAAGGGACTTAAAGTTTAAGGATGAAAATAACGCCTGTAATAACACATTTATGATAATATAACTCAAGTTTATCTGGCCTTTTTCCAGATTCTATATGTTCTACTCTGAGTAGCATTATGGATTTTCCTTCTGAAGTGATGATAAAACTAGTCCTAGAAGAAAGGCCTGTGTTGAATCTCACGAGGAACTCTGAAGAAGATGATATAAATATGTTGTTACGGTTTTGAAAGTACCAGTTGCCCAAATCCAGTAATTAGAGAAAGTCTTGGTCCTGATAAAGCATTTAGTCTGGTAAAGTCGAGTCAAGTAAAATTTTGGCTCATATAAAGCCCTGATTCTGGGGAAGACCTGAGTATGGTAAAGCCTCGAGTCTGGTAATACTTTGATTTTGATAAAGCTTAGAGTCGGTTAAAGCTTTGACTCTAGTAAAGCCTAGAGTCAGATGAAATACCATTTTTTCTTCTGTCAAGCAGATTAGCTCACACCATACATCAAAGAATATCTATGATGAAAAATAAGATAAAACGACACCGATGAGCAAATATTTTCGTGATTGGAAATAAGAAATTGAGTGAGGTAATTTTCTTTACCGGTAGAGCGAAAATTCAATCTCTACCAATGTAATTCGCATTTGCACGAGTGGTTGATTAGCATGTGTTAAAAATGTGATTCAAGAGAGAGAGAGAGAGAGAGAGAGAGAGAGAGAGAGAGAGAGAGAGAGAGAGAGAGAGAGAGAGAGAGAGAGAAATTGTATGCATTACCAATGACGAATGGATGATTCCACACTCAAAAAAAAAGAAAAAAAAAACATTCGCTCACTTACGCATGGCTATACGCAATAAATTAGCTATCCTTGACACACTTTCTATTCTACTTCATCCCAAATAAAGCGCTTTACGCAAACACTAAACAGTGTACTGTGCATATTTTAATTCATAGAATACTGGTATAAACAAGGTTCGTTGTTGAGCAATATTCTATAAGTTATTTTTATTGCTTGACCTTCACGAAAATGATTGGCAAGTAGAAGCTGCGCTTCAATGAACTATACTCAAATAAAAAACAGGAAACGGAGGATATTCCTTGAAAATAAAGGCGCCAAAGAGGAACTATATTCAAAATGATATCGGGCACAAAATTTTATGTAAGGGGTTACAGAAATTATAAAAGGAATATTAATCATAGAACAGCATAGATATATATTTCGTATATTGCGCATAGTAGTAAAGTTGTAACATGGCTGGTATCCAACTGTCTTTTAACCCTATCCCAATAATATCTCATAATATAAGCTCTTTAGAAACAACTACTCTAGTATTTTGTAATGTTTCGCGTACTAAAGCATTTGTAATGTAAAGGCATTCATAAACTGATAATTTTACCAAGCAATTCATTGCTGGTTTATAGAATGAAAATGGCTTGGTGGTCGCTTCAACAACAAATTTCGTTCTCCAATATGTCATTTAAAGTTTAAAAAGTGAGATAGGGACAAAGCGTCCATCAGTTTAAACATAAAACGGCCTTTCATTACTGTTAAGTTCGTATGATGTTTCAATCACTTTTTTTTTTTTTTTTTTTTATTCGCCTCTTCTTTGAATCTTAAGGTTTTATAATATGTGTATTATGGCCGAATTGAGTTTCTGTTTCCAGTGAATCAGGTTATGATCGCTGCATTCACTAACTGCTGCAATTTCTTTCAAATACTGACTTTGTTTCATAAACGAATCGGGTCACTTTCAATGACTTAACTCTTTCCAGTCGGTTTCATTGTATTTTAAAATTATGATGTGTTTGTTGATGGGACCTTTCAGACAGACAGACAGACAGGTAAACTAAGCCTGCTGGCTTAAAATTATATGGCTAGGCCATTAATGGCTTGAATGTCATCATGAGCCCCTTTTTTGTATTCGGTAGGTAATAGATAAAATACTTTCTCTTGTTTTATTATCTAATAAACTTTTTCCACCAAATAGTTTATTATATAAAGATCTTTCACAATTTCTACGCAAAAGACTACATCAAACGATCTCAGTCAAAAGATTGAAATTTTTGTCTTTGAATAAATGTTTGGACTTCCTCTATTTGTCCAAACTCTTTCTATTTAATTTGACGGCGAGTAATGTTTTATCTCAAATCCGACGTATTGAAAATTATTTCCGGAATCTTTCAGATAATTATTTGCTTCTTTTGCGTTAATATATTTTTTTTTCAGTGTTGTATTAATTTTATTTATTTTTGTACTTAGAGTCAAAAACATTTCATACAAGGTCTGTGCAATCATGAAGACACTCGCACTAACAGAAAATAAAAACCTTTATTAATTAATATTATGATGTT
>NC_090727.1:796618-816618 GCF_036898095.1 Palaemon carinicauda
CACTTGGAATTCATTTTATGGTAACAGCTTCTGGCCGGGTAGAGATTCGAACCCTCACCTGTTCGGTTGGAAACTAGGCCTGCAGAGACCTTACCGACTGAGCTCAGTCGGTAAGGTCTCTGCAGGCCTAGGTTCCAGCCGAACAGGTGAGGGTTCGAATCTCTACCCGGCCAGAAGCTGTTACCATAAAATGAATTCCAAGTGGATATATATTCCCAAGATAGAATTCGGTATTAAATGCCATTCGTGGGTGATATTTACATATATATATATATATATATATATATATATATATATATATATATATATATATATATATACTGTATATATATATATATATATATATATACAGTATATATATATATATATATATATATATATATATATATATATATATATATATATACTGTATATATATATATATATATATATATATATATATACAGTATATATATATTGTATATATATATATATATACAGTATATATATATATATATATATATATATATATATATATATATATATATATAAAGAAAAGAAAAATTGATATACATTTTAATGTTAAGGAGCCGACACCAAAATGAATGTATTTTTTTTAGAGATTCCCTTCTTTCGTTCACAATATTTAAGTTTTTTTTTTTTTTTTGTTATTTTTTTTTTTTTTATTTCAGAAGGCTTCTCTCAAACCAGATATCATTATCATTTATATTGGCCAGGTTTATAAAGGGATTATAGATTCGTCATTATAATTTGAAAGAACATTATTTTATGTAAACTTTCAAAGTCATTGTAATTCAGTTAATTTTTTTAGTTAAAATGTCCTGATAAATCCGTCGGGAATGTTTTACTCCTGACTCCTCATGAATAAGTCTTTGAAAGTCCGTAGTGCTGAAGTACCTTCAGTTCACCTCGTATTCTGCACTATAGGCGGTACTTGATGTTTTTACAGCTTTCCTTCAGCTCCGCGCTTCACTTATCATTATTATTTCTTTCTAAGCTACAATCCTAGTTGGAAAAGCAGGATGCTATAAGCCCAAAGGCTCCAACAGGGAAAAGAGCCCAGTGAGGAAAGGAAATATGGAAATTAACTACAAGAGAAGTTTAAGAACAGTAATAACATTAGAATAAATCTTTCATATATAAACTATAAAAACTTCAAACTAACAAGAGGAAGAGAAACAAGATAGATTAGTGTTCCTGTGTGTACCCTTAAGCATAGAACTCTAACCCAAGTGG
This sequence comes from Palaemon carinicauda, assembly GCF_036898095.1. Classification (NCBI taxonomy): domain Eukaryota; kingdom Metazoa; phylum Arthropoda; class Malacostraca; order Decapoda; family Palaemonidae; genus Palaemon; species Palaemon carinicauda. The sequence goes on from NC_090727.1 coordinate 797,855, forward strand.
AAGACTATGGTACAGAGGCTATAGCACTACCCAATACTAGAGAACAGTGGTTTGATTTTGGAGTGTCCTTCTCGTAGAAGATCTGCTTATCATAGCTAAAGAGTCTCTTCTACTCTTACTAAGAGGAAAGTAGCCACTGAAGTATTACAGTGTTGTAGTTAACCTCTTGAGAGAAGAAGCATTGTTTGATAATTTCAATGTTGTCAAGTATATGAGGAAAGAGGAGAATGTTTAAAGAATAGGCCAGGCTATTCTGTGTATGCGTCGGCAAAGATGAAATGGGTGGTAACCAGTTAGATTGATCCAATTTAGTACTGTCTGGCCAGTCAAAGGACACAATAACTCTCAAGCGGTAGTATCTCAACGAGTGGCTGGTGCCTTGGCCAACATACTATCTTGCTTGTTATCCTTTTACTTTACCTTCATTCTGCTTCCTTTCTTCCATCTTGCTGTCTAACTTGTAACTTTTATCTCCTAGTGTAACGCTAGGGTTTTAACCTAGATGCACTTAGGCGCCGAATGGCCTCACAGGCCAGTGCCGGCTATTTGGCATGTCATCGAATATATTTTTTGTTAAAGGTTTCCTCTGTGAAACTTGACATACTTACACTTATTAGTTTTGATGTTTTTGTTAAAACCATTGTAATAAATAAAAAGGTTACATTAAAAGTCGTTTGAAAACGATGTATTTTTGGGAAAGTAGGTAACGTAAGGTCAAGAAGGTTAAGAGCCTTGAGTTTCAAGGCCATGACGTAACCCTCATCCAAAGTGAGATAACCCCTGACAGCTCACCATAAAGGCTCCTTGCATATTGCATCCCTTCGTTATGGACCTTAATGCACTGTTGAAACCATTGTTGTTGTCACAGTCGATTGGCGATGGCGGTTCTCTCTATGAAGGTGATGTTAGAATGGTAACGTTCGACGAACTCCCAGATGTTGATGATCAATACAAATGCTCCCTGAGTTTAGGAAACTCAAACACATATTGATAAAGTGGCGAATTAAGAAGAACCATGACTGTAGGAGACCAATCTCATGAAAGCATAAAAAGCTATTAGTGTCGTATCATCCAATAAGTTTTTTACGCCTACGTAATAATGAAGTTTTGTCAAATAGCTGATAAACTCATGTGTTTTATTTTAGGGTTTTAGTGCTTGACAGAAGTAAGTCATGTCTGCGAAATTAGTTTAGTGTGTTTTTTATAATATAGATTTATACAAACGTTCTTTCTTTCAGCTTCATACGCCCCTTTGTGGTTCGAAGGCTCTGCTCACTGGACTCGTGAGGTATGAGAATAGTTTCAGCAGTGGTCACGTGACTTTAATGTGTGTGCATCGTCTGGCTTAAATAGTTGATACCAATTCTAAACACAGACCAAGCTCATTTTTCTTTATGATTATTAATTGAGAGTCCAGCACCGTAACAATATTGGTCCTATTAAAGTGATTAGTAGATCTTAGTTCTTAATTATACGGTAGAAACTATTTAAGCATAAAAACATTAATCATATAAATTTCACGGTGTGATATCACTGTCATTATTAACTCACTTTTCAAATTACCTTTGTTTTGCTTTTGACGTCATACTTATCTGATCTATCTTTGTTGTTTCAGAAACTGGTTATAGTTGAGACACACTGTTGCCTTTGCTCTTGCTGAACCACGCCTCCTTTCGAACATTCATCGCCCATGGAAAAGGTAAGGGGAAACTACTTTTGAATTCCAGTTGAGACACTGGCTTTATATCCTGCTACATTATCTCTTTCCCGATTCCCTTGTTTCGTCTTGCTGTCCAACCTCTTCTAGCTTTTACTTCATAGTACAATTACTGAGGTTTCCCCTTAGTTGCATCTGGATACATTTTTAAAATCATGTGAACTTCCCTCATTGTTATAATGTGTGTGTGCTGGAAATCTTATCGTTTATAATTGCATGCTTACCTCATCAGCAAGTGGAAAGGACGATCAAAGTATCTTTTCGTAAAACCATTCTGCCACGATATTACCTGCTTTACACTAGAGGCTGGGTCACGTGACCTCATTATTTATATCTCTTCATATCATTCCGTCGTAGTTTACTTTGTGCTAATTGCTAATGATTAATTTCCTTGGTCCTTAAAAATTAGCCTAAACTGATGACTTAAACTTGAGTCACCTCTACATATAGTTTGATTATGCTGAGCTTTACTTTCTTATTATCCAAATTTATTTTCCTACCCTCCTTACCAACAACATTTTGTTATTTTAAAGCTGTTGTTCAAAATTATCCTTATATTTTCATCAAATCCCTCATCTTTAACTATTGCATTTGTGTATATGTGTGTATATATATATATATATATATATATATATATATATATATATATATATATATATATATAGATAGATAGATAGATAGATAGATATGAACGTATGTGTCAGAGCGGAGAGCCTACCTCTAGTAATTAGATTTTTGAAAGTTTATCGTTAATTACATTCATGTTCACGCACGGAAGAATGATGGTTAATATAGATTACAATAATGACAAATAGGAAATGTTACTTTTTACTATTGGAATGTTGGTTTGTTCTGAGACATTGTGTTATTAATGGTCATATTAATAACAAAGATGCACAAACTGAAGAACGACACAGCCCAAGAGAAGTACTGTATGAGTAACACTACGACAACATGAGAGTGCCGACATTGTCATCAGCAAATAGCTGCTGTAATCGCAACTCTATAAGAGAGATTTTTATCTGTATTCAGATCGACGTGTAAACTTTAAATCTTTCTTTGCTGGAGACATTATGAGGTTAGTAAGAAAGCACTTTGATGAGGAAGATTATTGATTAGAAGCCTCATCTCAAAATACTAGATGTGAATAAAAAAACTGTTAGATTTAGAGCAACATTTCGAAAAAAAAAACTTTGCTTTTATTTATCAATTTCCTGGCTAATCTTTCTGGCGCCTCCAGCTATTATATCATCATCACAAGGATGCCTTAGGCTAGAAAGCTATCTTTGGTTAATAACAACAGTAAAAGCAATAAAGGTGCCATATTTCCTCCACCCTCAGGTTGTCAGAACATAATAATCACTTTTTCACCCTAATGTATCATAAGATTATTTTATACAGACTAATTGAAATCTAAGTGTAAATGAATAAGTATTCTAAAATCCCTCGTTCAGTTAAGGAGTCAAAAATGATACACCTCATGAACTCAACTTTTAACTTTACCATATACCGTAGAAAAACAAAACAAGAGCGCCTGAATAATAAATTAAACCAAATTCGTCATCTGCTCGATTATCGGTCAATGAAACGCGTCGAGGGATACAATAGAATTCAGCTATGTCAGGCATTCGCTGAATTCACTTTTAATTCTACCAGCGAAGGGAGAGAGGAGATAAGGGCAGTAGGGGAGGAAAAGGAATGGACACATCTGTAAGTTCGCAAATGTTTAAAATGCTTTTGACGAGTCGTTACTGTTTCTGTGTTGCTACCGTTTGTATAGGAGGAGGAGTCATTTTCCTATCTTTATATCACATCAATGGATGATTGATGTGATATTTAAAATGATAGAGAGAGAGAGAGAGAGAGAGAGAGAGAGAGAGAGAGAGAGAGAGAGAGAATGTTGGTCAGTCATATTGAGCATTTTAAATTTCATTGATTTTGACATTAAAATTATGTGTCAAGTTAATGGTAAGAGAAATAAAAGTTATCAGCGTAACAATAGGAGTGATAATGTGCGAGAGAGAGAGAGAGAGAGAGAGAGAGAGAGAGAGAGAGAGAGAGAGAGAGAGAGAGAGAGAGAGAGGGTGGTTGTAATGAAAGGATTTCCTTGGTGCTGGTAATGTTAAATGTCTAAAATAGAAACGGATCAAGTTGTGTAACCTATCCAGATGTCACCAGAATTCAGATTAATATCAGATAATCGAGTGCCAAAATGTTGGAGCAATGAGAATATTAATAGCATAGAATTAGAGATAATTATAAGATTGCCTTAATTTACTGAATTGCTATAAAATTTAAATTAAGAACGAAAAATTCTGGGTTCTTCTTGGTTCTTGCACAAATTTGGCGAATTTTATCTTAAATCTTTTACAGTATGTGTATATACAGTATATACACACACACAAACACACACACACACACACACACACACATATATATATATATATATATATATATATATATATATATATATATATATATATATATATATATATATATATATATATACACACACATATACAGAGATGACCCTTCCATTAAGTCAAACAACCTCGCTGTTTTTTTTTTTTCTCATTAGTGATGTTAGATAGAAAGTGCGACATAATTAGCCCAAATCGTGTAGGCGAGCTTAGCAAGAAGAGAATTTGTTGTATCCAATGGCACTCGTTGCCTTAATCTTAGATACACAGAATATCGGGAATGCAATCCTGATCACGGATATCCTCAGCTGAACGAGAGAGAGAGAGAGAGAGAGAGAGAGAGAGAGAGAGAGAGAGAGAGAGAGAGAGAGAGAGATTGATGAATCGGAGTGTTGGAAGTCCAAGTTGTGTTGGTATTTTCCTGTCGTCGGCGGTTAAGAGGTCGTGACTCTGTCAACCCAAACTTTGATGAAAGCGTTGTTGCCTTTAACTTTGAAGACCACCTGATTCCAAAGGAGGAGGTTGTTACATTCATGTGCATTTCGCATTATTATTGACTTTTATTTTGTTTCCCGAAGGCATGAACTCTCTTGAAAGCAGCTTCATGATGAAGTTATCATATTTCATTAACTTGTTTTTTCTTGTGTGAAATTGTGAACAATTACTTGCAATAATTTTTCATTGATCAAATGTAGTTTCAGAAATAGAATTATCTTCCTGATGTATCCGGAAAAAATGCTTTTTGAAAGAGTTTAGTTCTTGGGGTTTTTTTTTTTTTTTTTCCAACCACTGGATGCTGAGTAAAGCTGAAATTTTTGATACGTCAGATTTTATACTCATGGCCACTTGAAATTATTTTTGCTGTGAAGGCTTGCGAACGGGTATTGGGGGAATTTCGAACATGGTTGCAGAGTTAGATAATAAATAACTACAATATTCTTATTCCAAAATAATGAAAAGGACAAAGTGTAACAGGTTTCACTTCTCATATTGATATAAATGACGGATCACTTCGATTATTTTGGTTTCATATAGTGAGAGGGCCGAGATCTTGTGCAATAATGCTTGTTTAGTAAAGTCTGAGAACATCTAATTTCGTTTGAGGAAATTGTGAAAAATAAATTTGGAAATTTGGAACCTCTGGAAACGATAAGCTGCCGTTCGTTTGAACTGCAATATGTCAGTTTGTTATTTTATTCACTCTGTAGATAGGTATTACCAACAGTGCGCCTGACACACATGGAGCCTGATGGCTTTACTTATAATTCCTGGCAGCATCCCGTCGGCCTCTAATAACACTCACTCTTTAGTCATCTGCGATACCTCCCTTCCCACTACTTTTCTTGTCCAACCAATTAACTTATCTCCTTTTGTGAAACCGCTGGGTTTTCCCTATGCACTTCGATTCTGAATGGCCTCACAGGCCCCAACACTTGAGTTATATACTCCCAAATCATAAATCCAATCTAAAATGAGGTTTTTATGAAAGGAGTCATTGATATTCAACTCGATGCTTACCAATGTAACCGAGACAGTATATAGTATATACAGTATATCTCGCTTCTATGAAGATATCAGTTTCTCTTTGCAGATCGGCGAAGTTTGTAAAGATTAAGGATTAATCAGCAGTAATTGCAGAAGATATAGTTGTGGTTCGTATTAGGAAAAGGATGGTTGGTTCATTCTTAAGATTGAACAACGGTATTTAGCTTTCATGGAATTAAAAAGAAAAAAATCTCTATGAGATGAAATTCAAGTTTTTATGAAAATCTAACAAGAGATAAGATATCTGATTATTTAGTACCAGTTCATAGTCGGTCATGTATTTCACGAGAGCATCATTTTAGGAGGATTAAGAGACTGACGTGAAGCATTGAACAACGCTTGCTTTAATCACCGGACCGGTTGTTGGATCCTCAATTAGAATGCTAATCTCGCATGTTTAATTCAAGTTATGCACCCTGTCTCTAACTCAGTGCTTTAATTTTTCAATTCCATACATGGTCAGTAATTAATCAATTAAGAGAGAGAAAGACATTTTAAATTAATTTTCGGTAATGCCCATAAAAACACTCCTTTTCAACCCATCATTATTATACGAAGTATGCTTACACATTAACCCTTACGCATAAACGCTTCTAAAACAAGGTCATGAATCATGTGAAATAAAACTTACACTTGAAATGCTGACTTCAATTTCTTATCTCGTTAATTTTTTTTTTTTTTGCTGGGAATAAGAATTAAGGACAACAAAATTATGCTAGTTTGTGGAGTTACAATATTTAGCCAATCGAAATGGAATATTTATTTCTAAAGCGTGATTCCGGATGATGGACATACAGAGGAAAAAGCGTAAAGAAGAAAATGCTTGCATATCGTGCAGTGTGTTTACTGCTGCTTCTTTGCTGACTTTTATAAATATAAATATACTTTCATATTCATTCTGTCATGTTGTACTCGTATAGCCTACAATGCAAAGCTCGAACCCTTCTTCCTTTGATTCAGTCATGTTGTTCATATATTGGGTCAATGCTAAATGTTCTTCAGTATCTCTTCAGTCAAGATGTTTAGTTATTGAAATGATTAGGAATGTCCTAATGGGCAATTATTACCTCTGCCAATGAAATTGGAAGGAGGCTTTTTTCTCCCTTGTTTGTGTGGTTATTTGAGAAAAGTTTCCGGCCACAATTTTAATCGTAGAGTGATGAAACATGCAGGGATTAACTGTTATTAAAAAAACAAATGGAAATTATTAAATTTTGGAAGGTTAAGGTCAAGGTTACGGTCAAGTCAAGGTTACGGTCAAGCAAAATGTCCAGTTCACGTAATCAGCCATAAGTTTGGACATCGTTGTCATAGAGACTTAAAACTTGGCTCGTATTTAAGTGTATGAAAATCCACGCCAATTAATACATGTTAAGGTTGATGGTTAAGGGTAAGTCTAAGGTCAAGGTCAAGCAAAAGGTAAAATTATGGTCATCAACTATACGGCCCCAATTTTAATCGTAAAGTAATGAAACTTGCAGGGATTTTAAACTGTTATGTAAAGAGCTGGAAATTATGAAATTTGGGAAGGTCCAAGGTCAAGGTCACGGACGAGCAAAACGTTAAAAATCAGTCCAAAAGATTGAAAAGTAAGCTGTCTTGGCGGAGGTCTGCGTTCTACTGAGTACCCCTCTATTTATTATTATTATTATTATTATTATTATTATTATTATTATTCATCGAACAATTACGTCTTGGCAAATATAGGAGAGCTAAATAGTTCTTGTGTATCATTTTAAACTTATTGTTATAATACGCAATTCGTTATGAAAATGGATAATGAATTGTATACAGTTATAAATAATTGCATTGTTTAGCTAACAAAACTACACTTGTAGGGTCTCTGATTCTTCATTATTACCTCCGCTAACGAAGTTGGAAGGAGGTTATATTTTATCCCCTGTTTGTGTGTTTGTTTATGAACACCTTCCTGACCACTTTTTTAATTGTAGAGTAATGAACCTTGCAGGGAATAACTGTTATGTAAAATGCTGGAAATTATTAAATTTTGGAAGGTCAAGCAAAATGTCCAACTCACGTAATCAGCCATAAGTTAGTCACAGAGACTTCAAACTTGGTTCATAATTGAGCTTATGAAAAACCACGCCAATACATATTAAGGTTGAAGGTCAAGGTCGACTCCAATGTCAAGGTCAAGTCCAAGGTCAAGGTCAAGCAAAAGGTCAAATTTCAGTCATCAACCATACGGGCACAATTTTAATCGTAAAGTAATGTAACTTACAAGGATTTTAAACTGTTATTTAGAGAGCTGGAAAGGATTAATTGATTCTGGGAAAGGCACGCTGGTTTCGAGAAATAAGCTGCCGTGGCTGAGGTCTGCACTCTCAGAGTTCAAGTTGTTTAGAAAAGCAAACTATATTGTATCCGTATACGTGTATTACAAGTGAAAGTAAAAAAAAAAAAAAAAATAGAAGCTTTCGAGAACCTGCTCATTTCGCCTTCTCAATGTGACTAAAAGCGTTAAAACTAATAAGAAGTAAAACTGAGAGTATGGAAAGAATAAAACACGACATTAACAAATACATCAATAATAACTGTTGTTTCCGCTCATAACGCTTCCACAATTACACGATTTGAATAAAATGAAACAAACTTCACTGATGCACCTCCCTTTAAAGCACCCGGAACCTTCATACCAAAATGTTTACCTCTGTTTTGTTTGTTGTCTTCCTCTGGGGATTCCGATTGAATTGTCTTACGAGTTCTCGCTGCCCCGCAGACATTAATTAAAGCAGATTTTCTATTAATTGCGTTGCATTCTCTTAAATAAAAGGACAGTTTATGATCCTTGTCTTCAATGATGTTGCACATCTATTACAGGCATCACACTGAAAGGAATTCCGTCTTTAGGAAGCGATGAGAACTTTTGAAATTGTTTTAGGTTGACTTCTTGAATAGTCATTAACACTTCTGATAAACGCATTCATAAACACACTCAAATTACACACACACACACATACACTATATATATATATATATATATATATATATATATATATATATATATATATATATATATATATACATATATATAATTATGTTATATGATTATGGCTCCCGGGTCTGGGTACCAAAAATATATTATACTTTGGCTCGTGACTGGGAACCAAACATATAATATTATATATACTACGACTGTCAAGGAAGGTCTCTTAAGTACACTCAAAAGTAAACTAGGTAATTACTTTTAAGAATTATTTATGACTTACTACGGCTCTTAACAGGATACGAGCGGAATCTCATTCTAAACAATGGTGATTGGAATCTCATTCTAAACAATGGTGATTTGAATAATACACTCTTTACAAAAATAAATATATATTCCATATAAATTACAACACTTTGAAGAAAATTTACATAATAACAAAATAAGACAATCGAAAAAATTAAGTCTAAACAAAACTTAAATAAAGACAAAAATGTTACGATCTAAAAATTATATAAACACTCGACTTTAAATGTTATATCTGAATAATACATTATTCAAGTTTGATACTTAATGAGAAATAGATAACCAGATCACATTACAAATACCTAACCTTCCTACAGGGCCGTCTACAAAAATTTATACAATGCCAACACTCGCCCTAATACAATGAATTCAAAATAACCGTTTCATCTTTTCGACACACGATTGATTTGGGGCACAGAGTCATTTAGGAAAGGACACACTATACATACTAAACACTTTTAAAACAATACACTGGGTTTTGTATGAGAGTGAGAGGTGGGGGATGACGATCTTAAGGCTTGTAATCTCTATCTCTATCTGTCTCTATAAACCTGGTGTCACCTTTTTATATGAAATTCAGCTACTTCCAGAAATGTCCCGTACTGAGGTCTGGAAGCATGGGCAGCCAAGCAAGGCGTCAGAGTTGCCAAGTATTACTCTCTCGAACGCTACTCACACTACGTCAGACGGCTCTCTCAGACAGCAAAGCTCCGCCCACCCTTTTGTCCCCGAAATAAAAAAAAGATAGTATCCTATCACTAGGTCTTCGCAAAAACTCAAAAGCACATGGCACTGACCATTCTTTCTCAAACATGACACAATACCTCATAAAATATATAAGAACATTACCTAAGCCCTTGTTCATTTCATGTATGATCAAATAACACTCTCAAATAGATTACGTAAGGCTTCGTAACAAAATTAAGTGAAATGAAAATTAATTCTTAAAATTAACGTAAATTTACATATACTAACTTGAATAGAGAATACAATGAAATGCACGACAAAAGTCTCTTGCGTAATTTACATAAAATACTAACATCTACATGAGAGGAGCTCATTTTATGGGCTGGCTATCATCTCTTCAATGCACAAATAAAATATAAATAAAATCAAGGATAAACTGTTGTGCTTACTCTACACTAGACCAGCTTCATAAGAATATATATATATATATATATATATATATATATATATATATATATATATATATATATATATATATATATATATATATATATATATATATATATATATATATATATATATATATATATATATATATATATATATATATATATATAAATTTCTACCTCATACTTGGGATCGAACGCTAGCCCCTTCTAATGAAAGGCCAGGTCGAAACCAACCATGCCACGAGAGGCCATAAAAGGAAATCGAAACCTGACGCTAACTAGCTGTCCGAGGATTTACCTGGCGAGACATCAGTCTCTTACCAGCGAGTTTTACCCGATTTCCCCGGCCCACCACGTGACACAATTGGTAGTAATTCATTCAAATTACCCCTAATGAGTCAATATGGATAAATATCAACACAACATCTATTTGAACACGATGTTGTGTTGATATTTATCCATATATATATATATATATATATATATATATATATATATATATATATATATATATATATATATATATATATATATATATATACAGAGCATTTGATCTGTAAGTGTAAACGGATGCCAGTCCTGGAGCTAGTAACCTCACTCATAAGCACTTGTTGCATCCGGCACTACTTTATTAAAGAAAAAAAAAAGGAATGGGAACGACAAATAAATTGTTTCTGTTTGTGTATTTGTGAAACCTACTTTTTAGAATATTTGGTTGTTAGTCTTTCGGCATGTTTGCGTATTATGATTTCGTGTTGAAAACTCAAGAAATAGAGTAATTTGGAAATAAGTATATCTTGTTCTACTTTTAAAACTTATTTATATTTTCCAACTTTTCATGAGTATTCTTTGAAATTGTTCAATTTTTCCTGGATATCCTCAGTGATAGTGAAAGGTATTATACCCAGACAGTAAAATAAGGATTGCAAATGACGCCCCGTAAATACAGCCAGTTGGCAAAATCGTAAATTGATTGGAAGGTGTTTATATATATATATACACACACACACACACACACACATATATATATATATATATATATATATATGTGTGTGTGTGTGTGTGTGTGTGTGTATATATATATATATATATACATATACATATACATATACAGTTTATGGGTTCCTTTGTTCCGTCTGTGAATGTAGGACTCTGCATACTTATATGTTTGTTTAGTCTAATACTCGTAGAATTTACATGTCATTAAAGGAGAGAGAGAGAGAGAGAGAGAGAGAGAGAGAGAGAGAGAGAGAGAGAGAGAGAGAGAGATTTATTGCCTTATTTTATGTTTGGGTTCCCCCAGGTCCCTCAGTGTGAGGCACCTCGTATATCCACCAGAGAGTTGCTAATGCATCTTCCGGTGTATTTTGCATCTTCCAGTCTTGGATGGTCTGGGATGCATCTTAGGTATTTATCGAGTTTATTCTTAAACACATCCTTAGTTTTCCTGGTATATTTTTTGGCACTCTTTCTGATATTTTTAGCTCCATGATGTTTTCAGTAATTCCTTCTATTTGCTTCCATGCTTGTATTATCATGTAGCGTTCTCTTCTCCTTTCTAGACTGTATAGTTTTAAAAATTGCAGTCTTTCCCAATAGTCAAGGTCCTTAACTTCTTCTATTCTAGCAGTATAGGACCTTTGTACACTCTCTATTTGTGCAATATCCTTTTAGTAGTGTGGGTACCATATCACATTGCAGTACTCGAGTGTACTACGTACATAAGTTTTGTAAAGCATAATCATGTGTTCAGCTTTTCTTGTTTTAAAGTATCTGAATAACATTCCCATTTTTGCTTCACCTTTAGCCAACAGTGTTGCTATTTGGTCGTTGCATAACATATTCCTATTTAACATTACACCAAGAGAGAGAGAGAGAGAGAGAGAGAGAGAGAGAGAGAGAGAGAGAGAGAGAGAGAGAGAGAGAGACCTACCTACTGTAAAGGTTCAGGATAAATTATCTAGGTATTTTTTGTTTTAGATAATAACGAAATTAATGAAAAGACAACCAGTGTCACGACTATTTTAAGTATTTTATCGAAAAAGAATATTTGTAGATCGTTTTTTATGTTATTAATGAATGCGTAATGAATTAAAAAATTAAAAATAATTCTTTTTTTCAGACTTCGTTTTTCATCAGCATGGGAGGCATCTGTGTTGATTACAATCTTGTCATTTTGTATAGATATGAATAATGGGATGCGATTCCCTCCTCTTCCCCATTCTTAAAGACGTCTAAAGAAGGGAGCGAATGTTATTGGGAGGCTTTGCAACGTCCTTTTGAAAGAAATACAAATAGGTTTAAAGAGTAAGGGACTTTTCTCATTTCTCTTCTATGAAGAAAATTAGATTCTCCTTAAGATAGTAATGGTATTATATTTGAGACTACTTGGCCCTTATCAGCAAAAAAGAGAAAAAGAATATTAGGACAATACATACCGTCCCTGACTCATACAAAGGTATTCCTTATTGTGAATAATATTCTAACATAATATATCCAGTGGTGAAAGAGGCTGGCTTCGTGCACAAGGACATCGGCAATAACAAACTTAAAGTTGTTCCGGTAACAATCGTTGTTACACTAAGAGGAATAAATGGAAGATATAGCGAATGTCACGCTCTTCTTTTTTAAATATTGGGTTTGAATGGGATATTAAGCGAATGTTAGGAGGAAATATTCTTGATAAAAATGTATGTAACCTTCGAGAAAGGTTGGTAGTAAGATGTCAACAATCACAACGTGACGCCAAACTTCAAGGAAAGAAAGAAAAGAATATTTAAGATAAAACGAAGCCATTCATTACATCTCCTAACAAAGGCAATATGATTTTTACTTCTATCATGGAAAACCATAAAAAACTATATAATATACAGAGTAAAAATGAATATCAGAGTGATTACGCCTTTTTTTTTTTGGGGGGGGGTCGGTTTTTCACAATCTTCCTCTGCAGAGAATATGGTTGCTCTTTCCAATGCACGATTTCCAGTGTTGGACATTTGCCGAGCGGACATTTAGCCAAAGGACAAGAAAATTAACAAAGTTTATTGTCTTTATACATCGTTAACTCTCTTCCATTTTTTTCTTGGGTGAGCAGTAATGAAATTTCCTCTTCACACACGATGGAACATTCGTTGGGATTTGGAACTTATCAGAGAATGATTTCATACATTTTTAAGTTGATTTAATGTTTCATTGAGATATATATATATATATATATATATATATATATATATATATATATATATATATATATATATATGTGTGTGTGGGTATATATATGTTTTGTGTGTGAGAGAGAGAGAGAGAGAGAGAGAGAGAGAGAGAGAGAGAGAGAGAGAGAGAGAGAGAGAGAGAGAGAGAGAGAGAGAGAAAGTCTGGGCATTAACCGAATATTTCGTTCAACTTTAGAAATGCCAATTTAGCAATACTGAAAATCTTCATTGTAATAAGATTTGTTATGCCAATGCATATGATCCTAATGATTTGAAATATTTCACTTTGGCAGGAAATGGAAGGTTTTTGTTTCTGTGGAGTATCATGTGCGTATGAGGGAATATAATAGATATATCATTATAAAATTGTAGGACCTTCCTATTGTGTTTTTGTGGAATTTTTCTTTAGAGATAAATAGATGAACCAGATCTGTCCTCGAAACTTTATGTCGTATGATGGGATCCATATATCAAATATTCTTTACTAATTATCACTAACCTCAAAGTAATACTTTTTAAAACTTTGTTTTCCAGTATTGATGTTAATGGTCAATCTTTTATGAGATACAAGTATATAAATTGTATGGAATCAAATTGCAGGTGGAAAAATTCATTTTATACGTCAAACTTTTTATGTTGCTTTCCTTGCGATGCCAAACATATTTCATGTAGAGGGCCTCGTGTCACCAGATTTATCAACAATTCATATTCTCAAACTTTTCAATAATTAATTTTACTCACAAAGTTTTAGCTTACTAGAGCAAATGTTTGGAGAACATCTTGCGTAGACGTCAGTTTTAAGACTTTGTTGTACAGTACCAAAAGTTTTTAAATCTTACTAAATATTAATCTCATATTTTAGGACAACTTCCTTCCTTGAATACTTTTAGTTCCTATGCAACTCATTAATTCATTTAACCTTAGGTCTAGATTAAGATTTTACATAGAAAACTTAACTTCATATTGTCAAGGATATCATGAGAGTCCTTTTGTAATTAAAGTGAGCTGAAGGAAGATTATCATCTTTTTTTTTTTTTTTTTTTGTGACAATCCACTTTTAAGCTTTATAGGGTATTTAGAAGTTTCTTCATGAAGTTTCAGGTTTTATTGCTGTAGCCAAAGAGACAATTTAGAGGAGTGCATATAGCATCATTCACTCATCATTTTCTGGGATTTTACAGAATTTTAAGCGAATTGTATCCTATTGTTTTTCTGCTTATGCGATATCATTTCTCAAATACTTGTATCCAATCAGTGGCTGTTTGATTTTCTATTTTCAAGAATTTTGGTATTAATTGCATCTGTCTGTAATTTTGTAATATCAATAACATAGTTTTAGGAGCCTTTGGTGTTCTTTGTCATCTCATCGTACATTGAAATCTTTTATAGGTATTTGTATTTAGCTCATAGATGAATTCGTAATGTAAAATTTTTACATTTTCGTTTTCATCTCTATTAATTGCGGGTTGCTCTGTTACCAGTATCTTCCTTGTTAACCTAACATGAGGCTATAGCTTAAAGTAAATTCTTAGTAAGTATAAGCAAGCAAGGGCCTGGCACATCAGCCCAAACAAAACATGGAAAATCAAATCGTTAGTTTTGAGATAGTTTTCCTGGTTTTCAAAGTTTTGTGGATCTCATACAATATATGGGTCACATTTATACGGATATCTCCATGTTTTCTTTATGCTGTTAAAGAGTAGACAGAAGTCAAAATTGCAGCTGCTTTTAGAAATAAAAAAGAAAATCAATTTCAGAATCAATAGATAATTTGTGTCCTCAATACACACATATACAGATATATATATATATATATATATATATATATATATATATATATATATATATATATATATATATATATATATATATATATATATATATATATATGTACAGATGCAGTCGTTTCTCATCCGCTGGAGGACAAAGGCCTTAGACATGTCCTTATCTATGTCTGAAGTTTGAGCAATTTTCATCATCACGCTGACCACTGGGGATTAGTGATGGTGGAGGACTTTAGTCTGATCCCTCACAGTAAATCAACTTAGTTAAGGGGGGCCCTAACTAGTACAGCTTTGCTGATCATAACTAACCCTTTCACCTCGTTAATTTTACAGGTTCATGAAGAATGTAATCGATATCTCGTATACATACTTATTTATATAATTATCCAAGTCAAAATGATTTAAAAAAAGAATAAGAGAAACAAAATTGAATATCTTCTTCGTCGTCCTTTTGGTCAATATTTTATAGCACCAAGAATAATTTATTTTTTCCACGGCTGGTCTCTCGCATGCAGTCACGCTTAAAATTCAATTTGCCAATTCGCTATTTGATACCTCCCTCAAAAATACTGCGAAATTTGCTCAAACTTTAATCACTTTGATTCTTGTTAAATCTATTTTTTTTTTCCAATCTTCATAACTAATTGTTTGAAAGCTCGAGGTTTTAATTTTTTTTTTTTTAAAGTTGCTAGTATATAGAGGAATACAAAAAGAAAAAGTAATTATTATTCATTGTTCTTGTCTCCATTATTACTTCCTTTCATATTTTTTTCTATCTTCTTTTCCTATTATCTTTACAAATTTTCTATCCACTTGATCAACGTTTTTCATATCAAATATTTAGATGACTTTTGCAGGTATTTCTCTTACATATCATCACTCATCTTTAAGGAAATTCTCCTTCACCTCTATTACTTTTCAAAAGGGTTTGCTACCAGACACATATGAAAATGTAGATTAAAAACTGATATATACAAAATTTCAAGTTTTTATACAGTAGAATCTGATAAATCGTTACGATAACATTCGTACCCCTTGAAGTATTTGTAGGAATATCACTTGAATTTAACTAAGCATTGGTGTCTTATTAAAGGTTTGTCATGCACATGCATTTCCCCCCTAAAATAAAATCAGGTATTTAAGTTACAGGTAAACTATCATAATCAAAATTATGTTCTATATTACACCTTTTTGTGTGTGTTTTTTATATTTGCTAATTACATCATAAATTGGAGACCTTATTAACTATGGGTTGGTCTGAAACAAAAGAATTATAACGGAAAAACAAGTTATGGTGATAACAATATGCAACAGTTTATGCAATAACGATAATAATTGTTACATTTGCAGGGGTTATCATGTTATAGATTATTCATGTATCACAAAATCACGAGTTGTTTTCCCAATCATTTGTAGGCTGTTCCCGTTAATAAAGGCACAAATTAGAGTTTAATCAGTGATTACCTGAGGCTCTATAGGAGTGATGATTCTTGTATGTTTCTTTAAGGTAGGGGAAGTACAAATGTTTTAAGTTATACCTTCTGGCGTGATTGAAGGAATATAATCTAGTAATGAAGGATACTAATTGCAACAGACCTCAGAAAATACTGTAGAATAATGTCTATTTCTTAGTTATATTAGGAGAGGAAAGTGTTTTTGCGGGAGATGGTGATGTTAAGGTAGGAACTAAGGGTGATTTTGTAGGTTAGGTGATTACGAAATAAACATATAGTGGAAGTAGCTACCTGTCGAATTAGAGACTGCTAGACTAAAAATGAGGTGATTTGCCCTCTTTTGGATTGCAATGATTGTAGGTTAAGTTAAAAAAACAACTCAAAACTGTACAACGAGGAAAGGCATTCAATCATAAGTACCTTCTATTGCAATTAATATCAAAGATACAATGCTGGTCGGCTGACTTAACAACGGCACTTTGCTAACTGTCCAGACAAATGCTATACATTTGCTGATTAATGACGAATTACTGCACGTGTAGAGATAAAGCAGAAAAACCGGGAGAAGTGTAAGTGACGTTGAATCAATTGCAGCATATATATATATATATATATATATATATATATATATATATATATATATATATATATATATATATATACATACATACATACATACATACAGTATGTGTGTGCGCGTGCCATGCTTTCCAACTCCTTAAACTTGAACTATTTCCTGCCATAGATGCTATTGTATTCAAAGTTTGTCTACTTAATCTCTGGACAAAATTATTTCTTCATATGCTTGGTAATTGTGTCTGTGATACTGAATACAATTTGGTATGTGATTATCCATTTATTTAAGATTCAGCAAAACTAGAGTATTTATTTCCAATAGAAATATACGCGGAATCCATCACGAACAAAATTTAATTGTCGACAGATTAGAATCTGCCCCAATTAAATTTATTCGACTCTCCAATTAATGCATATTGATTGATATTTGAACCGAGAGGATAATTGTAATTAAAGTGAGCCGAAGGGAAAGTATCTTCTTCATTGATGACAATCCACAATAAGCTTTAGATAGTGTTTAGAAGTTTCTTCATGAAGTTTTGGGTTGCTGTAGCCGATTGGACAAAATTTAGAAGGACATTATTGTTTAAGGTAGATTCTGTACTGTAAAAACAAGGTAAAATTCCAATTGCTTGAGCTAAAACCGGAGAACACCTGTTTTTCAACTTTCATTCAACATTCTCGACATTAACTTCAAGTTCCTCTGGGAAGTTAATTCTTTCAAGTCCATCATTGACAAATGAAAAAAGTCATTCCATCCCATTGAGGGGATCCACTGACGCTGAAGAATCGTGTCGTTCTCTAGAAGATCTTTTCTTTCTGAACTGGATTCAGATTCAGATCATTGGGATATTTTCTTATTTGCCAGGTTCTTTCCTGCTTCCTGAAATCTTTCCTTATGTTGAGGAGTTGTATAAAAACAAACAATCTGCTTACAGAAGCAGGCCAGGGCCATCAAAATTGCTCGCTGATTGGAAAAACTAACAGGGAAAATGGAGAGGCAAAACACTTTATGTTTACTTTTAAATGAGGTTTTAAGGATATTGAAACGCAACAATAATCTGCTTCCGGATACGTGTGTATACAGTATACGCGATATGGGTTCATAGTTGTGCACGGGTATATGAAAGACATATTGATGCACGATAGATAGTGACCTATGACATTTTCTTTAATTATTATATTTTTATTGCGTTATAAAAGTTTTTGTAAATGTATTTATGCTTGTTTGTCTATAATCGAAAATAAAAGGCAATTGATGGTGGTGTGATGTCTTCTTGAATGACTTTATTGAAGCCCAATTTACTTTGAGCCTGTAGAAATTTGTGTGAAATTTGGCTGACCCTTTCATTAGCTTGTGATTTTTTCAAATAAATCGATACTGAAATTTTCATTGGTATGACTTTTGGTATACTGATTTAAGCAGTGATACTTGTGATTTTGTCATTGCAAACTCATAGTGTCTTTGAACTTTTTGTGGAGAATAGGTAATTCTGGAGTGAGAGGAATGTGTGATGAATATAAGAAGCAGTTTATTTGTAGCTTTAAAGTGTAAATTTCTCTCTATTGTAGACAAACAGCCATATCGAAATGTTTCAATCTCTCCAAAAGGTTGGTATTTGTAAAATTCCAATAACTTAATAAACCAACTTATGTGTATTGTGCGA